>NW_027479401.1:0-133181 GCF_051014685.1 Ptiloglossa arizonensis
TTCCCCTGGGCCATTCTAGTTATTCGTTTCGAGCATCAGAACTGTGCAAATTTTGAGTTTCTCAACCGTTTCTTACCTCCAAACTGCCATATCTCGCGAACGGATTTTCCAATCCGCAAAATTTCTGTTGCATCTGAAAGTAGAAACTCGCCCGATTACAACGGTATGCGTATCTTTTCCCCTAGGCCGTTCTAGTGATTCGTTTCGAGCATCAGAACTGCGAAAATTTTGAGTTTCTCAAGCGTTTCTTACCTCCAAACTGCCCATATCTCGCGAACGGATTGACCAATCCGCAAAATTTCTGTTGCATCTGAAAGTAGAAACTCGCCCGATTACAACGGTATGCGTACTTATCCCCTAGCCCGTTCTAGTTATTCGTTTCGAGCAACAGAACTGCGAAAATTTTGAGTTTCTCAAGCGTTGCTTACCTCCAAACTGCCATATCTCGCGAACGGATTGACCAATCCGCAAAATATCTGTTGCATCTGAAAGTAGAAACTCGTCCGATTACAACGGTATGCGTACTCTTCCCCTAGGCCGTTCTAGTTATTCGTTTCGAGCATCAGAACTGCGAAAATTTTGAGTTTCTCAAGCGTTTCTTACCTCCAAACTGCCATATCTCGCGAAACGGATTGACCAATCCGCAAAATTTCTGTTGCATCTGAAAGTAGAAACTCGCCCGATTACAACGGTATGCGTACTTTTCCCCTAGCCCGTTCTAGTTATTCGTTTCGAGCATCAGAACTGCGAAAATTTTGAGTTTCTCAAGCGTTTCTCACCTACAAACTGCCACATCTCGCGAACGGATTGTCCAATCCGCAAAATTTCTGATGCATCTGAAAGTAGAGACTCGCCCGATTACAACTGTATGCGTACTTTTCCCCTAGGCCGTTCTTGTTATTCGTTTCGAGCATCAGAAACCGCGAAAATTTTGAGTTTCTCAAGCGTTTCTTACCTCCAAACTGCCATATCTCGCTGAGCGGATTGACCAATCCGCAAATTTCTGTTGCATCTGAAAGTAGAAACTCGCCCGATTACAACGGTATGCGTACTTTTCCCCTAGCCCGTTCTAGTTATTCGTTTCGAGCAACAGAACAGCGAAAATTTTGAGTTTCTCAAGCGTTGCTTACCTCCAAGCTGCCATATCTCGCGAACGGATTGACCAATCCGCAAAATTTCTGTTGCATCTGAAAGTAGAAACTCGCCCGATTACAACGGTGTGCGTACTTTTCCCCTAGGCCGTTCTAGTTATGCTTGTCGAGCATCAGAACTGCGAAAATTTTGAGTTTCTCGAGCGTTTCTTACCTCCAAACTGCCATATCTCGCGAACGGATTGACCAATCCGCAAAATTTCTGTTGCATCTGAAAGTAGAAACTCGCCCGTTTACAACGTTATGCGTACTTTTCCCCTAGGCCGTTCTAGTTATTCGTTTCGAGCATCAGAACTGCAAAAATGTTGAGTTTCTCAAGCGTTTCTTACCTACAAACTGCAATATCTCGCGAACGGATTGACCAATCCGCAAAATTTCTGTTGCATCTGAAAGTAGAAACTCGTCCGATTACAACGGTATGCGTACTTTTCCCCTAGGCCGTTCTAGTTATTCGTTTCGAGCATCAGAACTGTGAAAATTTTTAGTTTCTCAAGCGTTTCTTACTTCCAAACTGCCATATCTCGCGAACGGATTGACCAATCCGCAATATTTCTGTTGCATCTGAAAGTAGAATCCCGCCCGATTACAACGGTATGCGTACTTTTCCCCTAGGCCGTTCTAGTTATGCTTGTCGAGCATCAGAACTGCGAAAATTTTGAGTTTCTCAAGCGTTTCTTACCTCCAAACTGCCATATCTCGCGAACGGTTTGACGAATCAGCAAAATTTCTGTTGCATCTGAAAGTAGAAACTCGCCCGATTACAACTGTATGCGTACTTTTCCCCTAGCCCGTTCTAGTTATTCGTTTCGAGCAACAGAACTTCGAAAATTTTGAGTTTCTCAAGCGTTTCTTACATCCAAACTGCCATATCTCGCGAACGGATTGACCAATCCGCAAAATTTCTGTTGCATCTGAAAGTAGAAACTCGCCCGATTACAAAGGTATGCGTACTTTTCCCCTAGGCCGTTCTAGTGATCGTTCGAGTTTCGCATCAGAACTGCGAAAATTTTGAGTTTCTCAAGCGTTTCTTACCTCCAAACTGCCATATCTCGCGAACGGATTGACCAATCCGCAAAATTTCTGTTGCATCTGAAAGTAGAAACTCGCCCGATTACAACGGTATGCGTACTTATCCCCTAGCCCGTTCTAGTTATTCGTTTCGAGCAACAGAACTGCGAAAATTTTGAGTTTCTCAAGCGTTGCTTACCTCCAAACTGCCATATCTCGCGAACGGATTGACCAATCCGCAAAATTTCTGTTGCATCTGAAAGTAGAAACTCGCCCGATTACAACGGTGTGCGTACTTTTCCCCTAGGCCGTTCTAGTTATGCTTGTCGAGCATCAGAACTGCGAAAATTTTGAGTTTCTCGAGCGTTTCTTACCTCCAAACTGCCATATCTCGCGAACGGATTGACCAATCCACAAAATTTCTGTTGCATCTGAAAGTAGAAACTCGCCCGATTACAACACTATGCGTACTTTTCCCCTAGGCCGTTCTAGTTATTCGTTTCGAGCATCAGAACTGCGAAAATTTTGAGTTTCTCAAGCGTTTCTTACTTCCAAACTGCCATATCTCGCGAACGGATTGACCAATCCGCAAAATTTCTGTTGCATCTGAAGGTAGAAACTCGCCCGATTACAACGGTATGCGTACTTTTCCCCTAGGCCGTTCTAGTTATTCGTTTCGAGCATCAGAACTGCGAAAATTTTGAGTTTCTCAAACGTTTCGTACCTCCAAACTGCCATATCTCGCGAACGGATTGACCAATCCGCAAAATTTCTGTTGCATCTGAAAGTAGAAACTCGCCCGATTACAACGGTATGCGTACTTATCCCCTAGCCCGTTCTAGTTATTCGTTTCGAGCAACAGAACTGCGAAAATTTTGAGTTTCTCAAGCGTTGCTTACCTCCAAACTGCCATATCTCGCGAACGGATTGACCAATCCGCAAAATTTCTGTTGCATCTGAAAGTAGAAACTCGTCCGATTACAACGGTATGCGTACTTTTCCCCTAGGCCGTTCTAGTTATTCGTTTCGAGCATCAGAACTGCGAAAATTTTGAGTTTCTCAAGCGTTTCTTACCTCCAAACTGCCATATCTCGCGAACGGATTGACCGATCCGCAAAATTTCTGTTGCATCTGAAAGTAGAAACTCGCCCGATTACAACGGTATGCGTACTTTTCCCCTAGCCCGTTCTAGTTATTCGTTTCGAGCATCAGAACTGCGAAAATTTTGAGTTTCTCAAGCGTTTCTCACCTACAAACTGCCACATCTCGCGAACGGATTGTCCAATCCGCAAAATTTCTGATGCATCTGAAAGTAGAGACTCGCCCGATTACAACTGTATGCGTACTTTTCCCCTAGGCCGTTCTTGTTATTCGTTTCGAGCATCAGAACCGCGAAAATTTTGAGTTTCTCAAGCGTTTCTTACCTCCAAACTGCCATATCTCGCGAGCGGATTGACCAATCCGCAAAATTTCTGTTGCATCTGAATGTAGAAACTCGCCCGATTACAACGGTATGCGTACTTTTCCCCTAGCCCGTTCTAGTTATTCGTTTCGAGCAACAGAACTGCGAAAATTTTGAGTTTCTCAAGCGTTGCTTACATCCAAGCTGCCATATCTCGCGAACGGATTGACCAATCCGCAAAATTTCTGTTGCATCTGAAAGTAGAAACTCGCCCGATTACAACGGTGTGCGTACTTTTCCCCTAGGCCGTTCTAGTTATGCTTGTCGAGCATCAGAACTGCGAAAATTTTGAGTTTCTCGAGCGTTTCTTACCTCCAAACTGCCATATCTCGCGAACGGATTGACCAATCCGCAAAATTTCTGTTGCATCTGAAAGTAGATACTCGCCCGATTACAACGGTATGAGTACTTTTCCCCTAGGCCGTTCTAGTTATTCGTTTCTAGCATCAGAAGTGTGAAAATTTTGAGTTTCTCAAGCGTTTCTTACCTCCAAACTGCCATATCTCGCGAACGGATAGACCAATCCGCAAAATTTCTGTTGCATCTGAAAGTAGAAACTCGCCCAATTGAAACGGTATGTTTGCTCTTCTCCTGGGCCATTCTAGTTATTCGTTTCGAGCATCAGAACTGTGCAAATTTTGAGTTTCTCAACCGTTTCTTACCTCCAAACTGCCATATCTCGCGAACGGATTTTCCAATCCGCAAAATTTCTGTTGCATCTGAAAGTAGAAACTCGTCCGATTACAACGGTATGCGTACTTTTCCCCTAGGCCGTTCTAGTTATTCGTTTCGAGCATCAGAACTGTGAAAATTTTTAGTTTCTCAAGCGTTTCTTACTTCCAAACTGCCATATCTCGCGAACGGATTGACCAATCCGCAATATTTCTGTTGCATCTGAAAGTAGAATCCCGCCCGATTACAACGGTATGCGTACTTTTCCCCTAGGCCGTTCTAGTTATGCTTGTCGAGCATCAGAACTGCGAAAATTTTGAGTTTCTCAAGCGTTTCTTACCTCCAAACTGCCATATCTCGCGAACGGTTTGACGAATCAGCAAAATTTCTGTTGCATCTGAAAGTAGAAACTCGCCCGATTACAACTGTATGCGTACTTTTCCCCTAGCCCGTTCTAGTTATTCGTTTCGAGCAACAGAACTTCGAAAATTTTGAGTTTCTCAAGCGTTTCTTACATCCAAACTGCCATATCTCGCGAACGGATTGACCAATCCGCAAAATTTCTGTTGCATCTGAAAGTAGAAACTCGCCCGATTACAACGGTATGCGTACTTTTCCCCTAGGCCGTTCTAGTTATTCGTTTCGAGCATCAGAACTGCGAAAATTTTGAGTTTCTCAAGCGTTTCTTACTTCCAAACTGCCATATCTCGCGAACGGATTGACCAATCCGCAAAATTTCTGTTGCATCTGAAGGTAGAAACTCGCCCGATTACAACGGTATGCGTACTTTTCCCCTAGGCCGTTCTAGTTATTCGTTTCGAGCATCAGAACTGTGAAAATTTTGAGTTTCTCAACCGTTTCTTACCTCCGGAGTGCCATATCTCGCGAACGGATTGACCAGTCCGCAAAATTTCTGTTGCATCTGAAAGTAGAAATTCGCCCGATTACAACGGTGTGCGTACGTTTCCCCTAGGCCGTTCTAGTTATGTTTGTCGAGCATCAGAACTGCGAAAATTTTGAGTTTCTCGAGCGTTTCTTACCTCCAAACTGCCATATCACGCGAACGGATTGACCAATCCGCAAAATTTCTGTTGCATCTGAAAGTAGAAACTCGCCCGATTACAACTGTATGCGTACTTTTCCCCTAGGCCGTTCTAGTTATGCTTGTCGAGCATCAGAACTGCGAAAATTTTGAGTTTCTCAAGCGTTTCTTACCTCCAAACTGCCATATCTCGCGAACGGATTGACCAATCCGCAAAATTTCTGTTGCATCTGAAAGAATAAACTCGCCCGATTACAACGGTATGCGTACTTTTCCCCTAGGCCGTTCTATTTATTCTTTTCGAGCATCAGAACTGCGAAAATTTTGAGTTTCTCAAGCGTTTCTTACTTCCAAACTGCCATATCTCGCGAAAGGATTGACCAATCGGCAAAATTTCTGTTGCATCTGAAGGTCGAAACTCGCCCGATTACAACGGTATGCGTACTTTTCCCCTAGCCCGTTCTAGTTATTCGTTTCGAGCATCAGAACTGCGAAAATTTTGAGTTTCTCAAGCGTTTCTCACCTACAAACTGCCACATCTCGCGAACGGATTGTCCAATCCGCAAAATTTCTGATGCATCTGAAAGTAGAGACTCGCCCGATTACAACTGTATGCGTACTTTTCCCCTAGGCCGTTCTTGTTATTCGTTTCGAGCAACAGAACTGCGAAAATTTTGAGTTTCTCAAGCGTTGCTTACCTCCAAACTGCCATATCTCGCGAACGGATTGACCAATCCGCAAAATTTCTGTTGCATCTGAAAGTAGAAACTCGTCCGATTACAACGGTATGCGTACTTTTCCCCTAGGCCGTTCTAGTTATTCGTTTCGAGCATCAGAACTGCGAAAATTTTGAGTTTCTCAAGCGTTTCTTACCTCCAAACTGCCATATCTCGCGAACGGATTGACCGATCCGCAAAATTTCTGTTGCATCTGAAAGTAGAAACTCGCCCGATTACAACGGTATGCGTACTTTTCCCCTAGCCCGTTCTAGTTATTCGTTTCGAGCATCAGAACTGCGAAAATTTTGAGTTTCTCAAGCGTTTCTCACCTACAAACTGCCACATCTCGCGAACGGATTGTCCAATCCGCAAAATTTCTGATGCATCTGAAAGTAGAGACTCGCCCGATTACAACTGTATGCGTACTTTTCCCCTAGGCCGTTCTTGTTATTCGTTTCGAGCATCAGAACCGCGAAAATTTTGAGTTTCTCAAGCGTTTCTTACCTCCAAACTGCCATATCTCGCGAGCGGATTGACCAATCCGCAAAATTTCTGTTGCATCTGAATGTAGAAACTCGCCCGATTACAACGGTATGCGTACTTTTCCCCTAGCCCGTTCTAGTTATTCGTTTCGAGCAACAGAACTGCGAAAATTTTGAGTTTCTCAAGCGTTGCTTACATCCAAGCTGCCATATCTCGCGAACGGATTGACCAATCCGCAAAATTTCTGTTGCATCTGAAAGTAGAAACTCGCCCGATTACAACGGTGTGCGTACTTTTCCCCTAGGCCGTTCTAGTTATGCTTGTCGAGCATCAGAACTGCGAAAATTTTGAGTTTCTCGAGCGTTTCTTACCTCCAAACTGCCATATCTCGCGAACGGATTGACCAATCCGCAAAATTTCTGTTGCATCTGAAAGTAGATACTCGCCCGATTACAACGGTATGAGTACTTTTCCCCTAGGCCGTTCTAGTTATTCGTTTCTAGCATCAGAAGTGTGAAAATTTTGAGTTTCTCAAGCGTTTCTTACCTCCAAACTGCCATATCTCGCGAACGGATAGACCAATCCGCAAAATTTCTGTTGCATCTGAAAGTAGAAACTCGCCCAATTGAAACGGTATGTTTGCTCTTCTCCTGGGCCATTCTAGTTATTCGTTTCGAGCATCAGAACTGTGCAAATTTTGAGTTTCTCAACCGTTTCTTACCTCCAAACTGCCATATCTCGCGAACGGATTTTCCAATCCGCAAAATTTCTGTTGCATCTGAAAGTAGAAACTCGTCCGATTACAACGGTATGCGTACTTTTCCCCTAGGCCGTTCTAGTTATTCGTTTCGAGCATCAGAACTGTGAAAATTTTTAGTTTCTCAAGCGTTTCTTACTTCCAAACTGCCATATCTCGCGAACGGATTGACCAATCCGCAATATTTCTGTTGCATCTGAAAGTAGAATCCCGCCCGATTACAACGGTATGCGTACTTTTCCCCTAGGCCGTTCTAGTTATGCTTGTCGAGCATCAGAACTGCGAAAATTTTGAGTTTCTCAAGCGTTTCTTACCTCCAAACTGCCATATCTCGCGAACGGTTTGACGAATCAGCAAAATTTCTGTTGCATCTGAAAGTAGAAACTCGCCCGATTACAACTGTATGCGTACTTTTCCCCTAGCCCGTTCTAGTTATTCGTTTCGAGCAACAGAACTTCGAAAATTTTGAGTTTCTCAAGCGTTTCTTACATCCAAACTGCCATATCTCGCGAACGGATTGACCAATCCGCAAAATTTCTGTTGCATCTGAAAGTAGAAACTCGCCCGATTACAACGGTATGCGTACTTTTCCCCTAGGCCGTTCTAGTTATTCGTTTCGAGCATCAGAACTGCGAAAATTTTGAGTTTCTCAAGCGTTTCTTACTTCCAAACTGCCATATCTCGCGAACGGATTGACCAATCCGCAAAATTTCTGTTGCATCTGAAGGTAGAAACTCGCCCGATTACAACGGTATGCGTACTTTTCCCCTAGGCCGTTCTAGTTATTCGTTTCGAGCATCAGAACTGTGAAAATTTTGAGTTTCTCAACCGTTTCTTACCTCCGGAGTGCCATATCTCGCGAACGGATTGACCAGTCCGCAAAATTTCTGTTGCATCTGAAAGTAGAAATTCGCCCGATTACAACGGTGTGCGTACGTTTCCCCTAGGCCGTTCTAGTTATGTTTGTCGAGCATCAGAACTGCGAAAATTTTGAGTTTCTCGAGCGTTTCTTACCTCCAAACTGCCATATCACGCGAACGGATTGACCAATCCGCAAAATTTCTGTTGCATCTGAAAGTAGAAACTCGCCCGATTACAACTGTATGCGTACTTTTCCCCTAGGCCGTTCTAGTTATGCTTGTCGAGCATCAGAACTGCGAAAATTTTGAGTTTCTCAAGCGTTTCTTACCTCCAAACTGCCATATCTCGCGAACGGATTGACCAATCCGCAAAATTTCTGTTGCATCTGAAAGAATAAACTCGCCCGATTACAACGGTATGCGTACTTTTCCCCTAGGCCGTTCTATTTATTCTTTTCGAGCATCAGAACTGCGAAAATTTTGAGTTTCTCAAGCGTTTCTTACTTCCAAACTGCCATATCTCGCGAAAGGATTGACCAATCGGCAAAATTTCTGTTGCATCTGAAGGTCGAAACTCGCCCGATTACAACGGTATGCGTACTTTTCCCCTAGCCCGTTCTAGTTATTCGTTTCGAGCATCAGAACTGCGAAAATTTTGAGTTTCTCAAGCGTTTCTCACCTACAAACTGCCACATCTCGCGAACGGATTGTCCAATCCGCAAAATTTCTGATGCATCTGAAAGTAGAGACTCGCCCGATTACAACTGTATGCGTACTTTTCCCCTAGGCCGTTCTTGTTATTCGTTTCGAGCATCAGAACCGCGAAAATTTTGAGTTTCTCAAGCGTTTCTTACCTCCAAACTGCCATATCTCGCGAGCGGATTGACCAATCCGCAAAATTTCTGTTGCATCTGAAAGTAGAAACTCGCCCGATTACAACGGTATGCGTACTTTTCCCCTAGCCCGTTCTAGTTATTCGTTTCGAGCAACAGAACTGCGAAAATTTTGAGTTTCTCAAGCGTTGCTTACCTCCAAACTGCCATATCTCGCGAACGGATTGACCAATCCGCAAAATTTCTGATGCATCTGAAAGTAGAGACTCGCCCGATTACAACGGTATGCGTACGTTTCCCCTAGGCCGTTCTGGTTATTCGTTTCGAGCATCAGAACTGTGAAAATTTTGAGTTTCTCAACCGTTTCTTACCTCCGGAGTGCCATATCTCGCGAACGGATTGACCAATCCGCAAAATTTCTGTTGCATCTGAAAGTAGAAACTCGCCCGATTACAACACTATGCGTACTTTTCCCCTAGGCCGTTCTAGTTATTCGTTTCGAGCATCAGAACTGCGAAAATTTTGAGTTTCTCAAGCGTTTCTTACTTCCAAACTGCCATATCTCGCGAACGGATTGACCAATCCGCAAAATTTCTGTTGCATCTGAAGGTAGAAACTCGCCCGATTACAACGGTATGCGTACTTTTCCCCTAGGCCGTTCTAGTTATTCGTTTCGAGCATCAGAACTGCGAAAATTTTGAGTTTCTCAAACGTTTCGTACCTCCAAACTGCCATATCTCGCGAACGGATTGACCAATCCGCAAAATTTCTGATGCATCTGAAAGTAGAAACTCGCCCGATTACAACGGTATGCGTACGTTTCCCCTAGGCCGTTCTGGTTATTCGTTTCGAGCATCAGAACTGTGAAAATTTTGAGTTTCTCAACCGTTTCTTACCTCCGGAGTGCCATATCTCGCGAACGGATTGACCAATCCGCAAAATTTCTGTTGCATCTGAAAGTAGAAATTCGCCCGATTACAACGGTGTGCGTACTTTTCCCCTAGGCCGTTCTAGTTATGTTTGTCGAGCATCAGAACTGCGAAAATTTTGAGTTTCTCGAGCGTTTCTTACCTCCAAACTGCCATATCTCGCGAACGGATTGACCAATCCGCAAAATTTCTGTTGCATCTGAAAGTAGAAACTCGCCCGATTACAACTGTATGCGTACTTTTCCCCTAGGCCGTTCTAGTTATGCTTGTCGAGCATCAGAACTGCGAAAATTTTGAATTTCTCAAGCGTTTCTTACCTCCAAACTGCCATATCTCGCGAACGGATTGACCAATCCGCAAAATTTCTGTTGCATCTGAAAGAATAAACTCGCCCGATTACAACGGTATGCGTACTTTTCCCCTAGGCCGTTCTATTTATTCGTTTCGAGCATCAGAACTGCGAAAATTTTGAGTTCCTCAAGCGTTTCTTACTTCCAAACTGCCATATCTCGCGAAAGGATTGACCAATCCGCAAAATTTCTGTTGCATCTGAAGGTCGAAACTCGCCCGATTACAACGGTATGCGTACTTTTCCCCTAGGCCGTTCTAGTTATTCGTTTCGAGCATCAGAACTGCGAAAATTTTGAGTTTCTCAAGCGTTTCTTACCTCCAAACTGCCATACCTCGCGAACGGATTGACCAATCCGCAAAATTTCTGTTGCATCTGAAAGTAGAAACTCGCCCGATTACAACACTATGCGTACTTTTCCCCTAGGCCGTTCTAGTTATTCGTTTCGAGCATCAGAACTGCGAAAATTTTGAGTTTCTCAAGCGTTTCTTACTTCCAAACTGCCATATCTCGCGAACGGATTGACCAATCCTCAAAATTTCTGTTGCATCTGAAGGTAGAAACTCGCCCGATTACAACGGTATGCGTACTTTTCCCCTAGGCCGTTCTAGTTATGCTTGTCGAGCATCAGAACTGCGAAAATTTTGAGTTTCTCAAGCGTTTCTTACCTCCAAACTGCCATATCTCGCGAACGGATTGACCAATCCGCAAAATTTCTGTTGCATCTGAAAGAATAAACTCGCCCGATTACAACGGTATGCGTACTTTTCCCCTAGGCCGTTCTATTTATTCTTTTCGAGCATCAGAACTGCGAAAATTTTGAGTTTCTCAAGCGTTTCTTACTTCCAAACTGCCATATCTCGCGAAAGGATTGACCAATCCGCAAAATTTCTGTTGCATCTGAAGGTCGAAACTCGCCCGATTACAACGGTATGCGTACTTTTCCCCTAGCCCGTTCTAGTTATTCGTTTCGAGCATCAGAACTGCGAAAATTTTGAGTTTCTCAAGCGTTTCTCACCTACAAACTGCCACATCTCGCGAACGGATTGTCCAATCCGCAAAATTTCTGATGCATCTGAAAGTAGAGACTCGCCCGATTACAACTGTATGCGTACTTTTCCCCTAGGCCGTTCTTGTTATTCGTTTCGAGCATCAGAACCGCGAAAATTTTGAGTTTCTCAAGCGTTTCTTACCTCCAAACTGCCATATCTCGCGAGCGGATTGACCAATCCGCAAAATTTCTGTTGCATCTGAAAGTAGAAACTCGCCCGATTACAACGGTATGCGTACTTTTCCCCTAGCCCGTTCTAGTTATTCGTTTCGAGCAACAGAACTGCGAAAATTTTGAGTTTCTCAAGCGTTGCTTACCTCCAAACTGCCATATCTCGCGAACGGATTGACCAATCCGCAAAATTTCTGATGCATCTGAAAGTAGAAACTCGCCCGATTACAACGGTATGCGTACGTTTCCCCTAGGCCGTTCTGGTTATTCGTTTCGAGCATCAGAACTGTGAAAATTTTGAGTTTCTCAACCGTTTCTTACCTCCGGAGTGCCATATCTCGCGAACGGATTGACCAATCCGCAAAATTTCTGTTGCATCTGAAAGTAGAAACTCGCCCGATTACAACACTATGCGTACTTTTCCCCTAGGCCCTTCTAGTTATTCGTTTCGAGCATCAGAACTGCGAAAATTTTGAGTTTCTCAAGCGTTTCTTACTTCCAAACTGCCATATCTCGCGAACGGATTGCCCAATCCGCAAAATTTCTGTTGCATCTGAAGGTAGAAACTCGCCCGATTACAACGGTATGCGTACTTTTCCCCTAGGCCGTTCTAGTTATTCGTTTCGAGCATCAGAACTGCGAAAATTTTGAGTTTCTCAAACGTTTCGTACCTCCAAACTGCCATATCTCGCGAACGGATTGACCAATCCGCAAAATTTCTGATGCATCTGAAAGTAGAAACTCGCCCGATTACAACGGTATGCGTACGTTTCCCCTAGGCCGTTCTGGTTATTCGTTTCGAGCATCAGAACTGTGAAAATTTTGAGTTTCTCAACCGTTTTTTACCTCCGGAGTGCCATATCTCGCGAACGGATTGACCAATCCGCAAAATTTTTGTTGCATCTGAAAGTAGAAATTCGCCCGATTACAACGGTGTGCGTACTTTTCCCCTAGGCCGTTCTAGTTATGTTTGTCGAGCATCAGAACTGCGAAAATTTTGAGTTTCTCGAGCGTTTCTTACCTCCAAACTGCCATATCTCGCGAACGGATTGACCAATCCGCAAAATTTCTGTTGCATCTGAAAGTAGAAACTCGCCCGATTACAACTGTATGCGTACTTTTCCCCTAGGCCGTTCTAGTTATGCTTGTCGAGCATCAGAACTGCGAAAATTTTGAATTTCTCAAGCGTTTCTTACCTCCAAACTGCCATATCTCGCGAACGGATTGACCAATCCGCAAAATTTCTGTTGCATCTGAAAGAATAAACTCGCCCGATTACAACGGTATGCGTACTTTTCCCCTAGGCCGTTCTATTTATTCGTTTCGAGCATCAGAACTGCGAAAATTTTGAGTTTCTCAAGCGTTTCTTACTTCCAAACTGCCATATCTCGCGAAAGGATTGACCAATCCGCAAAATTTCTGTTGCATCTGAAGGTCGAAACTCGCCCGATTACAACGGTATGCGTACTTTTCCCCTAGGCCGTTCTAGTTATTCGTTTCGAGCATCAGAACTGCGAAAATTTTGAGTTTCTCAAGCGTTTCTTACCTCCAAACTGCCATACCTCGCGAACGGATTGACCAATCCGCAAAATTTCTGTTGCATCTGAAAGTAGAAACTCGCCCGATTACAACACTATGCGTACTTTTCCCCTAGGCCGTTCTAGTTATTCGTTTCGAGCATCAGAACTGCGAAAATTTTGAGTTTCTCAAGCGTTTCTTACTTCCAAACTGCCATATCTCGCGAACGGATTGACCAATCCTCAAAATTTCTGTTGCATCTGAAGGTAGAAACTCGCCCGATTACAACGGTATGCGTACTTTTCCCCTAGGCCGTTCTAGTTATTCGTTTCGAGCATCAGAACTGCGAAAATTTTGAGTTTCTCAAGCGTTTCTTACTTCCAAACTGCCATATCTCGCGAACGGATTGACCAATCCGCAAAATTTCTGTTGCATCTGAAGGTAGGAACTCGCCCGATTACAACGGTATGCGTACTTTTCCCCTAGGCCGTTCTAGTTATTCGTTTCGAGCAACAGAACTGCGAAAATTTTGAGTTTCTCAAGCGTTTCGTACCTCCAAACTGCCATATCTCGCGAACGGATTGACCAATCCGCAAAATTTCTGATGCATCTGAAAGTAGAAACTCGCCCAATTGAAACGGTATGTTTGCTTTTCTCCTGGGCCATTCTAGTTATTCGTTTCGAGCATCAGAACTGTGCAAATTTTGAGTTTCTCAACCGTTTCTTACCTCCAAACTGCCATATCTCGCGAACGGATTTTCCAATCCGCAAAATTTCTGTTGCATCTGAAAGTAGAAACTCGTCCGATTACAACGGTATGCGTACTTTTCCCCTAGGCCGTTCTAGTTATTCGTTTCGAACATCAGAACTGTGAAATATTTTAGTTTCTCAAGCGTTTCTTACTTCCAAACTGCCATATATCGCGAACGGATTGACCAATCCGCAATATTTCTGTTGCATCTGAAAGTAGAAACTCGCCCGATTACAACGGTGTGCGTACTTTTCCCCTAGGCCGTTCTTGTTACTCGTTTCGAGCATCAGAACCGCGAAAATTTTGAGTTTCTCAAGCGTTTCTTACATCCAAACTGCCATATCTCGCGAACGGATTGACCAATCCGCAAAATTTCTGTTGCATCTGAAGGTAGAAACTCGCCCGATTACAACTGTATGCGTACTTTTCCCCTAGGCCGTTCTAGTTATTCGTTTCGAGCATCAGAACTGCGAAAATTTTGAGTTTCTCAAGCGTTTCTTACTTCCAAACTGCCATATCTCGCGAACGGATTGACCAATCCGCAAAATTTCTGTTGCATCTGAAGGTAGGAACTCGCCCGATTACAACGGTATGCGTACTTTTCCCCTAGGCCGTTCTAGTTATTCGTTTCGAGCAACAGAACTGCGAAAATTTTGAGTTTCTCAAGCGTTTCGTACCTCCAAACTGCCATATCTCGCGAACGGATTGACCAATCCGCAAAATTTCTGATGCATCTGAAAGTAGAAACTCGCCCAATTGAATCGGTATGTTTGCTTTTCTCCTGGGCCATTCTAGTTATTCGTTTCGAGCATCAGAACTGTGCAAATTTTGAGTTTCTCAACCGTTTCTTACCTCCAAACTGCCATATCTCGCGAACGGATTTTCCAATCCGCAAAATTTCTGTTGCATCTGAAAGTAGAAACTCGTCCGATTACAACGGTATGCGTACTTTTCCCCTAGGCCGTTCTAGTTATTCGTTTCGAACATCAGAACTGTGAAATATTTTAGTTTCTCAAGCGTTTCTTACTTCCAAACTGCCATATCTCGCGAACGGATTGACCAATCCGCAAAATTTCTGTTGCATCTGAAGGTAGAAACTCGCCCGATTACAACTGTATGCGTACTTTTCCCCTAGCCCGTTCTAGTTATTCGTTTCGAGCAACAGAACCGCGAAAATTTTGAGTTTCTCAAGCGTTTCTTACCTCCAAACTGCAATATCTCGCGAGCGGATTGACCAATCCGCAAAATTTCTGATGCATCTGAAAGTAGAAACTCGCCCGATTACAACGGTATGCGTACTTTTCCCCTAGGCCGTTCTATTTATTCGTTTCGAGCAACAGAACTGCGAAAATTTTGAGTTTCTCAAGCGTTGCTTACCTCCAAGCTGCCATATCTCGCGAACGGATTGACCAATCCGCAAAATTTCTGTTGCATCTGAAAGTAGAAACTCGCTCGATTACAACGGTGTGCGTACTTTTCCCCTAGGCCGTTCTAGTTATGCTTGTCGAGCATCAGAACTGCGAAAATTTTGAGTTTCTCGAGCGTTTCTTACCTCCAAACTGCCATATCTCGCGAACGGATTGACCAATCCGCAAAATTTCTGTTGCATCTGAAAGTAGAAACTCGCCCGATTACAACTGTATGCGTACTTTTCCCCTAGGCCGTTCTAGTTATGCTTGTCGAGCATCAGAACTGCGAAAATTTTGAATTTCTCAAGCGTTTCTTACCTCCAAACTGCCATATCTCGCGAACGGATTGACCAATCCGCAAAATTTCTGTTGCATCTGAAAGAATAAACTCGCCCGATTACAACGGTATGCGTACTTTTCCCCTAGGCCGTTCTATTTATTCGTTTCGAGCATCAGAACTGCGAAAATTTTGAGTTCCTCAAGCGTTTCTTACTTCCAAACTGCCATATCTCGCGAAAGGATTGACCAATCCGCAAAATTTCTGTTGCATCTGAAGGTCGAAACTCGCCCGATTACAACGGTATGCGTACTTTTCCCCTAGGCCGTTCTAGTTATTCGTTTCGAGCATCAGAACTGCGAAAATTTTGAGTTTCTCAAGCGTTTCTTACCTCCAAACTGCCATACCTCGCGAACGGATTGACCAATCCGCAAAATTTCTGTTGCATCTGAAAGTAGAAACTCGCCCGATTACAACACTATGCGTACTTTTCCCCTAGGCCGTTCTAGTTATTCGTTTCGAGCATCAGAACTGCGAAAATTTTGAGTTTCTCAAGCGTTTCTTACTTCCAAACTGCCATATCTCGCGAACGGATTGACCAATCCTCAAAATTTCTGTTGCATCTGAAGGTAGAAACTCGCCCGATTACAACGGTATGCGTACTTTTCCCCTAGGCCGTTCTAGTTATGCTTGTCGAGCATCAGAACTGCGAAAATTTTGAGTTTCTCAAGCGTTTCTTACCTCCAAACTGCCATATCTCGCGAACGGATTGACCAATCCGCAAAATTTCTGTTGCATCTGAAAGAATAAACTCGCCCGATTACAACGGTATGCGTACTTTTCCCCTAGGCCGTTCTATTTATTCTTTTCGAGCATCAGAACTGCGAAAATTTTGAGTTTCTCAAGCGTTTCTTACTTCCAAACTGCCATATCTCGCGAAAGGATTGACCAATCCGCAAAATTTCTGTTGCATCTGAAGGTCGAAACTCGCCCGATTACAACGGTATGCGTACTTTTCCCCTAGCCCGTTCTAGTTATTCGTTTCGAGCATCAGAACTGCGAAAATTTTGAGTTTCTCAAGCGTTTCTCACCTACAAACTGCCACATCTCGCGAACGGATTGTCCAATCCGCAAAATTTCTGATGCATCTGAAAGTAGAGACTCGCCCGATTACAACTGTATGCGTACTTTTCCCCTAGGCCGTTCTTGTTATTCGTTTCGAGCATCAGAACCGCGAAAATTTTGAGTTTCTCAAGCGTTTCTTACCTCCAAACTGCCATATCTCGCGAGCGGATTGACCAATCCGCAAAATTTCTGTTGCACCTGAAAGTAGAAACTCGCCCGATTACAACGGTATGCGTACTTTTCCCCTAGCCCGTTCTAGTTATTCGTTTCGAGCAACAGAACTGCGAAAATTTTGAGTTTCTCAAGCGTTGCTTACCTCCAAACTGCCATATCTCGCGAACGGATTGACCAATCCGCAAAATTTCTGATGCATCTGAAAGTAGAAACTCGCCCGATTACAACGGTATGCGTACGTTTCCCCTAGGCCGTTCTGGTTATTCGTTTCGAGCATCAGAACTGTGAAAATTTTGAGTTTCTCAACCGTTTCTTACCTCCGGAGTGCCATATCTCGCGAACGGATTGACCAATCCGCAAAATTTCTGTTGCATCTGAAAGTAGAAACTCGCCCGATTACAACACTATGCGTACTTTTCCCCTAGGCCGTTCTAGTTATTCGTTTCGAGCATCAGAACTGCGAAAATTTTGAGTTTCTCAAGCGTTTCTTACTTCCAAACTGCCATATCTCGCGAACGGATTGACCAATCCGCAAAATTTCTGTTGCATCTGAAGGTAGAAACTCGCCCGATTACAACGGTATGCGTACTTTTCCCCTAGGCCGTTCTAGTTATTCGTTTCGAGCATCAGAACTGCGAAAATTTTGAGTTTCTCAAACGTTTCGTACCTCCAAACTGCCATATCTCGCGAACGGATTGACCAATCCGCAAAATTTCTGATGCATCTGAAAGTAGAAACTCGCCCGATTACAACGGTATGCGTACGTTTCCCCTAGGCCGTTCTGGTTATTCGTTTCGAGCATCAGAACTGTGAAAATTTTGAGTTTCTCAACCGTTTTTTACCTCCGGAGTGCCATATCTCGCGAACGGATTGACCAATCCGCAAAATTTCTGTTGCATCTGAAAGTAGAAATTCGCCCGATTACAACGGTGTGCGTACTTTTCCCCTAGGCCGTTCTAGTTATGTTTGTCGAGCATCAGAACTGCGAAAATTTTGAGTTTCTCGAGCGTTTCTTACCTCCAAACTGCCATATCTCGCGAACGGATTGACCAATCCGCAAAATTTCTGTTGCATCTGAAAGTAGAAACTCGCCCGATTACAACTGTATGCGTACTTTTCCCCTAGGCCGTTCTAGTTATGCTTGTCGAGCATCAGAACTGCGAAAATTTTGAATTTCTCAAGCGTTTCTTACCTCCAAACTGCCATATCTCGCGAACGGATTGACCAATCCGCAAAATTTCTGTTGCATCTGAAAGAATAAACTCGCCCGATTACAACGGTATGCGTACTTTTCCCCTAGGCCGTTCTATTTATTCGTTTCGAGCATCAGAACTGCGAAAATTTTGAGTTTCTCAAGCGTTTCTTACTTCCAAACTGCCATATCTCGCGAAAGGATTGACCAATCCGCAAAATTTCTGTTGCATCTGAAGGTCGAAACTCGCCCGATTACAACGGTATGCGTACTTTTCCCCTAGGCCGTTCTAGTTATTCGTTTCGAGCATCAGAACTGCGAAAATTTTGAGTTTCTCAAGCGTTTCTTACCTCCAAACTGCCATACCTCGCGAACGGATTGACCAATCCGCAAAATTTCTGTTGCATCTGAAAGTAGAAACTCGCCCGATTACAACCCTATGCGTACTTTTCCCCTAGGCCGTTCTAGTTATTCGTTTCGAGCATCAGAACTGCGAAAATTTTGAGTTTCTCAAGCGTTTCTTACTTCCAAACTGCCATATCTCGCGAACGGATTGACCAATCCTCAAAATTTCTGTTGCATCTGAAGGTAGAAACTCGCCCGATTACAACGGTATGCGTACTTTTCCCCTAGGCCGTTCTAGTTATTCGTTTCGAGCATCAGAACTGCGAAAATTTTGAGTTTCTCAAGCGTTTCTTACTTCCAAACTGCCGTATCTCGCGAACGGATTGACCAATCCGCAAAATTTCTGTTGCATCTGAAGGTAGGAACTCGCCCGATTACAACGGTATGCGTACTTTTCCCCTAGGCCGTTCTAGTTATTCGTTTCGAGCAACAGAACTGCGAAAATTTTGAGTTTCTCAAGCGTTTCGTACCTCCAAACTGCCATATCTCGCGAACGGATTGAACAATCCGCAAAATTTCTGATGCATCTGAAAGTAGAAACTCGCCCAATTGAAACGGTATGTTTGCTTTTCTCCTGGGCCATTCTAGTTATTCGTTTCGAGCATCAGAACTGTGCAAATTTTGAGTTTCTCAACCGTTTCTTACCTCCAAACTGCCATATCTCGCGAACGGATTTTCCAATCCGCAAAATTTCTGTTGCATCTGAAAGTAGAAACTCGTCCGATTACAACGGTATGCGTACTTTTCCCCTAGGCCGTTCTAGTTATTCGTTTCGAACATCAGAACTGTGAAATATTTTAGTTTCTCAAGCGTTTCTTACTTCCAAACTGCCATATCTCGCGAACGGATTGACCAATCCGCAATATTTCTGTTGCATCTGAAAGTAGAAACTCGCCCGATTACAACGGTGTGCGTACTTTTCCCCTAGGCCGTTCTTGTTACTCGTTTCGAGCATCAGAACCGCGAAAATTTTGAGTTTCTCAAGCGTTTCTTACATCCAAACTGCCATATCTCGCGAACGGATTGACCAATCCGCAAAATTTCTGTTGCATCTGAAGGTAGAAACTCGCCCGATTACAACTGTATGCGTACTTTTCCCCTAGGCCGTTCTAGTTATTCGTTTCGAGCATCAGAACTGCGAAAATTTTGAGTTTCTCAAGCGTTTCTTACTTCCAAACTGCCATATCTCGCGAACGGATTGACCAATCCGCAAAATTTCTGTTGCATCTGAAGGTAGGAACTCGCCCGATTACAACGGTATGCGTACTTTTCCCCTAGGCCGTTCTAGTTATTCGTTTCGAGCAACAGAACTGCGAAAATTTTGAGTTTCTCAAGCGTTTCGTACCTCCAAACTGCCATATCTCGCGAACGGATTGACCAATCCGCAAAATTTCTGATGCATCTGAAAGTAGAAACTCGCCCAATTGAAACGGTATGTTTGCTTTTCTCCTGGGCCATTCTAGTTATTCGTTTCGAGCATCAGAACTGTGCAAATTTTGAGTTTCTCAACCGTTTCTTACCTCCAAACTGCCATATCTCGCGAACGGATTTTCCAATCCGCAAAATTTCTGTTGCATCTGAAAGTAGAAACTCGTCCGATTACAACGGTATGCGTACTTTTCCCCTAGGCCGTTCTAGTTATTCGTTTCGAACATCAGAACTGTGAAATATTTTAGTTTCTCAAGCGTTTCTTACTTCCAAACTGCCATATCTCGCGAACGGATTGACCAATCCGCAATATTTCTGTTGCATCTGAAAGTAGAAACTCGCCCGATTACAACGGTGTGCGTACTTTTCCCCTAGGCCGTTCTTGTTACTCGTTTCGAGCATCAGAACCGCGAAAATTTTGAGTTTCTCAAGCGTTTCTTACATCCAAACTGCCATATCTCGCGAACGGATTGACCAATCCGCAAAATTTCTGTTGCATCTGAAGGTAGAAACTCGCCCGATTACAACTGTATGCGTACTTTTCCCCTAGCCCGTTCTAGTTATTCGTTTCGAGCAACAGAACCGCGAAAATTTTGAGTTTCTCAAGCGTTTCTTACCTCCAAACTGCAATATCTCGCGAGCGGATTGACCAATCCGCAAAATTTCTGATGCATCTGAAAGTAGAAACTCGCCCGATTACAACGGTATGCGTACTTTTCCCCTAGCCCGTTCTAGTTATTCGTTTCGAGCAACAGAACTGCGAAAATTTTGAGTTTCTCAAGCGTTGCTTACCTCCAAGCTGCCATATCTCGCGAACGGATTGACCAATCCGCAAAATTTCTGTTGCATCTGAAAGTAGAAACTCGCTCGATTACAACGGTGTGCGTACTTTTCCCCTAGGCCGTTCTAGTTATGCTTGTCGAGCATCAGAACTGCGAAAATTTTGAGTTTCTCGAGCGTTTCTTACCTCCAAACTGCCATATCTCGCGAACGGATTGACCAATCCGCAAAATTTCTGTTGCATCAGAAAGTAGAAACTCGCCCGATTACAACGTTATGCGTACTTTTCCCCTAGGCCGTTCTAGTTATTCGTTTCGAGCATCAGAACTGCGAAAATTCTGAGTTTCTCAAGCGTTTCTTACATCCAAACTGCAATATCTCGCGAGCGGATTGACCAATCCGCAAAATTTCTGTTGCATCTGAAGGTAGAAACTCGCCCGATTACAACGGTATGCGTACTTTTCCCCTAGGCCGTTCTAGTTATTCGTTTCGAGCATCAGAACTGCGAAAATTTTGAGTTTCTCAAGCGTTTCTCACCTACAAACTGCCACATCTCGCGAACGGATTGTCCAATCCGCAAAATTTCTGATGCATCTTAAAGTAGAAACTCGCCCGATTACAACTGTGTGCGTACTTTTCCCCTAGCCCGTTCTAGTTATTCGTTTCGAGCAACAGAACTGCGAAAATTTTGAGTTTCTCAAGCGTTGCTTACCTCCAAACTGCCATACCTTGCGAACGGATTGACCAATCCGCAAAATTTCTGTTGCATCTGAAAGTAGAAACTCGCCCGATTACAACGGTGTGCGTACTTTTCCCCTAGGCCGTTCTTGTTATTCGTTTCGAGCATCAGAACCGCGAAAATTTTGAGTTTCTCAAGCGTTTCTTACATCCAAACCGCCATATCTCGCGAACGGATTGACCAATCCGCAAAATTTCTGTTGCATCTGAAAGTAGAAACTCGTCCGATTACAACTGTATGCGTACTTTTCCCCTAGCCCGTTCTAGTTATTCGTTTCGAGCAACAGAACCGCGAAAATTTTGAGTTTCTCAAGCGTTTCTTACCTCCAAACTGCAATATCTCGCGAGCGGATTGACCAATCCGCAAAATTTCTGATGCATCTGAAAGTAGAAACTCGCCCGATTACAACGGTATGCGTACTTTTCCCCTAGCCCGTTCTAGTTATTCGTTTCGAGCAACAGAACTGCGAAAATTTTGAGTTTCTCAAGCGTTGCTTACCTCCAAGCTGCCATATCTCGCGAACGGATTGACCAATCCGCAAAATTTCTGTTGCATCTGAAAGTAGAAACTCGCTCGATTACAACGGTGTGCGTACTTTTCCCCTAGGCCGTTCTAGTTATGCTTGTCGAGCATCAGAACTGCGAAAATTTTGAGTTTCTCGAGCGTTTCTTACCTCCAAACTGCCATATCTCGCGAACGGATTGACCAATCCGCAAAATTTCTGTTGCATCAGAAAGTAGAAACTCGCCCGATTACAACGTTATGCGTACTTTTCCCCTAGGCCGTTCTAGTTATTCGTTTCGAGCATCAGAACTGCGAAAATTCTGAGTTTCTCAAGCGTTTCTTACATCCAAACTGCAATATCTCGCGAGCGGATTGACCAATCCGCAAAATTTCGTTGCATCTGAAGGTAGAAACTCGCCCGATTACAACGGTATGCGTACTTTTCCCCTAGGCCGTTCTAGTTATTCGTTTCGAGCATCAGAACTGCGAAAATTTTGAGTTTCTCAAGCGTTTCTCACCTACAAACTGCCACATCTCGCGAACGGATTGTCCAATCCGCAAAATTTCTGATGCATCTTAAAGTAGAAACTCGCCCGATTACAACTGTGTGCGTACTTTTCCCCTAGCCCGTTCTAGTTATTCGTTTCGAGCAACAGAACTGCGAAAATTTTGAGTTTCTCAAGCGTTGCTTACCTCCAAACTGCCATACCTTGCGAACGGATTGACCAATCCGCAAAATTTCTGTTGCATCTGAAAGTAGAAACTCGCCCGATTACAACGGTGTGCGTACTTTTCCCCTAGGCCGTTCTTGTTATTCGTTTCGAGCATCAGAACCGCGAAAATTTTGAGTTTCTCAAGCGTTTCTTACATCCAAACCGCCATATCTCGCGAACGGATTGACCAATCCGCAAAATTTCTGTTGCATCTGAAAGTAGAAACTCGTCCGATTACAACGGTATGCGTACTTTTCCCCTAGGCCGTTCTAGTTATTCGTTTCGAGCATCAGAACTGCGAAAATTTTGAGTTTCTCAAGCGTTTCTTACCTCCAAACTGTCATATCTCGCGAACGGATTGACCAATCCTCAAAATTTCTGTTGCATCTGAAAGTAGAAACTCGCCCGATTACAACGGTATGCGTACTTTTCCCCTAGCCCGTTCTAGTTATTCGTTTCGAGCATCAGAACTGCGAAAATTTTGAGTTTCTCAAGCGTTTCTCACCTACAAACTGCCACATCTCGCGAACGGATTGTCCAATCCGCAAAATTTCTGATGCATCTGAAAGTAGAGACTCGCCCGATTACAACTGTATGCCTACATTTCCCCTAGGCCGTTCTTGTTATTCGTTTCGAGCATCAGAACCGCGAAAATTTTGAGTTTCTCAAGCGTTTCCTACCTCCAAACTGCCATATCTCGCGAGCGGATTGACCAATCCGCAAAATTTCTGTTGCATCTGAAAGTAGAAACTCGCCCGATTACAACGGTGTGCGTACTTTTCCCCTAGGCCGTTCTAGTTATGCTTGTCGAGCATCAGAACTGCGAAAATTTTGAGTTTCTCGAGCGTTTCTTACCTCCAAACTGCCATATCTCGCGAACGGATTGACCAATCCGCAAAATTTCTGTTGCATCTGAAAGTAGATACTCGCCCGATTACGACGGTATGAGTACTTTTCCCCTAGGCCGTTCTAGTTATTCGTTTCTAGCATCAGAAGTGTGAAAATTTTGAGTTTCTCAACCGTTTCTTACCTCCAAACTGCCATATCTCGCGAACGGATAGACCAATCCGCAAAATTTCTGTTGCATCTGAAAGTAGAAACTCGCCCAATTGAAACGGAATGTTTGCTTTTCCCCTAGGCCGTTCTAGTTATGCTTGTCGAGCATCAGAACTGCGAAAATTTTGAGTTTGTCAAACGTTTCGTACCTCCAAACTGCCATATCTCGCGAACGGATTGACCAATCCGCAAAATTTCTGTTGCATCTGAAAGTAGAAATTCGCCCGATTACAACGGTGTGCGTACTTTTCCCCTAGGCCGTTCTAGTTATGTTTGTCGAGCATCAGAACTGCGAAAATTTTGAGTTTCTCGAGCGTTTCTTACCTCCAAACTGCCATATCTCGCGAACGGATTGACCAATCCGCAAAATTTCTGTTGCATCTGAAAGTAGAAACTCGCCCGATTACAACTGTATGCGTACTTTTCCCCTAGGCCGTTCTAGTTATGCTTGTCGAGCATCAGAACTGCGAAAATTTTGAATTTCTCAAGCGTTTCTTACC
This sequence comes from Ptiloglossa arizonensis, assembly GCF_051014685.1. Classification (NCBI taxonomy): domain Eukaryota; kingdom Metazoa; phylum Arthropoda; class Insecta; order Hymenoptera; family Colletidae; genus Ptiloglossa; species Ptiloglossa arizonensis. Next base: position 24,059 of record NW_027479401.1, read on the forward strand.
TCCAAACTGCCATATCTCGCGAACGGATTGACCAATCCGCAAAATTTCTGTTGCATCTGAAAGAATAAACTCGCCCGATTACAGCGGTATGCGTACTTTTCCCCTAGGCCGTTCTATTTATTCGTTTCGAGCATCAGAACTGCGAAAATTTTGAGTTCCTCAAGCGTTTCTTACTTCCAAACTGCCATATCTCGCGAAAGGATTGACCAATCCGCAAAATTTCTGTTGCATCTGAAGGTCGAAACTCGCCCGATTACAACGGTATGCGTACTTTTCCCCTAGGCCGTTCTAGTTATTCGTTTCGAGCATCAGAACTGCGAAAATTTTGAGTTTCTCAAGCGTTTCTTACCTCCAAACTGCCATACCTCGCGAACGGATTGACCAATCCGCAAAATTTCTGTTGCATCTGAAAGTAGAAACTCGCCCGATTACAACACTATGCGTACTTTTCCCCTAGGCCGTTCTAGTTATTCGTTTCGAGCATCAGAACTGCGAAAATTTTGAGTTTCTCAAGCGTTTCTTACTTCCAAACTGCCATATCTCGCGAACGGATTGACCAATCCTCAAAATTTCTGTTGCATCTGAAGGTAGAAACTCGCCCGATTACAACGGTATGCGTACTTTTCCCCTAGGCCGTTCTAGTTATGCTTGTCGAGCATCAGAACTGCGAAAATTTTGAGTTTCTCAAGCGTTTCTTACCTCCAAACTGCCATATCTCGCGAACGGATTGACCAATCCGCAAAATTTCTGTTGCATCTGAAAGAATAAACTCGCCCGATTACAACGGTATGCGTACTTTTCCCCTAGGCCGTTCTATTTATTCTTTTCGAGCATCAGAACTGCGAAAATTTTGAGTTTCTCAAGCGTCTCTTACTTCCAAACTGCCATATCTCGCGAAAGGATTGACCAATCCGCAAAATTTCTGTTGCATCTGAAGGTCGAAACTCGCCCGATTACAACGGTATGCGTACTTTTCCCCTAGCCCGTTCTAGTTATTCGTTTCGAGCATCAGAACTGCGAAAATTTTGAGTTTCTCAAGCGTTTCTCACCTACAAACTGCCACATCTCGCGAACGGATTGTCCAATCCGCAAAATTTCTGATGCATCTGAAAGTAGAGACTCGCCCGATTACAACTGTATGCGTACTTTTCCCCTAGGCCGTTCTTGTTATTCGTTTCGAGCATCAGAACCGCGAAAATTTTGAGTTTCTCAAGCGTTTCTTACCTCCAAACTGCCATATCTCGCGAGCGGATTGACCAATACGCAAAATTTCTGTTGCATCTGAAAGTAGAAACTCGCCCGATTACAACGGTATGCGTACTTTTCCCCTAGCCCGTTCTAGTTATTCGTTTCGAGCAACAGAACTGCGAAAATTTTGAGTTTCTCAAGCGTTGCTTACCTCCAAACTGCCATATCTCGCGAACGGATTGACCAATCCGCAAAATTTCTGATGCATCTGAAAGTAGAAACTCGCCCGATTACAACGGTATGCGTACGTTTCCCCTAGGCCGTTCTGGTTATTCGTTTCGAGCATCAGAACTGTGAAAATTTTGAGTTTCTCAACCGTTTCTTACCTCCGGAGTGCCATATCTCGCGAACGGATTGACCAATCCGCAAAATTTCTGTTGCATCTGAAAGTAGAAACTCGCCCGATTACAACACTATGCGTACTTTTCCCCTAGGCCGTTCTAGTTATTCGTTTCGAGCATCAGAACTGCGAAAATTTTGAGTTTCTCAAGCGTTTCTTACTTCCAAACTGCCATATCTCGCGAACGGATTGACCAATCCGCAAAATTTCTGTTGCATCTGAAGGTAGAAACTCGCCCGATTACAACGGTATGCGTACTTTTCCCCTAGGCCGTTCTAGTTATTCGTTTCGAGCATCAGAACTGCGAAAATTTTGAGTTTCTCAAACGTTTCGTACCTCCAAACTGCCATATCTCGCGAACGGATTGACCAATCCGCAAAATTTCTGATGCATCTGAAAGTAGAAACTCGCCCGATTACAACGGTATGCGTACGTTTCCCCTAGGCCGTTCTGGTTATTCGTTTCGAGCATCAGAACTGTGAAAATTTTGAGTTTCTCAACCGTTTCTTACCTCCGGAGTGCCATATCTCGCGAACGGATTGACCAATCCGCAAAATTTCTGTTGCATCTGAAAGTAGAAATTCGCCCGATTACAACGGTGTGCGTACTTTTCCCCTAGGCCGTTCTAGTTATGTTTGTCGAGCATCAGAACTGCGAAAATTTTGAGTTTCTCGAGCGTTTCTTACCTCCAAACTGCCATATCTCGCGAACGGATTGACCAATCCGCAAAATTTCTGTTGCATCTGAAAGTAGATACTCGCCCGATTACAACGGTATGAGTACTTTTCCCCTAGGCCGTTCTAGTTATTCGTTTCTAGCATCAGAAGTGTGAAAATTTTGAGTTTCTCAACCGTTTCTTACCTCCAAACTGCCATATCTCGCGAACGGATAGACCAATCCGCAAAATTTCTGTTGCATCTGAAAGTAGAAACTCGCCCAATTGAAACGGAATGTTTGCTTTTCCCCTAGGCCGTTCTAGTTATGCTTGTCGAGCATCAGAACTGCGAAAATTTTGAGTTTGTCAAACGTTTCGTACCTCCAAACTGCCATATCTCGCGAACGGATTGACCAATCCGCAAAATTTCTGATGCATCTGAAAGTAGAAACTCGCCCGATTACAACGGTATGCGTACGTTTCCCCTAGGCCGTTCTGGTTATTCGTTTCGAGCATCAGAACTGTGAAAATTTTGAGTTTCTCAACCGTTTCTTACCTCCGGAGTGCCATATCTCGCGAACGGATTGACCAATCCGCAAAATTTCTGTTGCATCTGAAAGTAGAAATTCGCCCGATTACAACGGTGTGCGTACTTTTCCCCTAGGCGGTTCTAGTTATGTTTGCCGAGCATCAGAACTGCGAAAATTTTGAGTTTCTCGAGCGTTTCTTACCTCCAAACTGCCATATCTCGCGAACGGATTGACCAATCCGCAAAATTTCTGTTGCATCTGAAAGTAGAAACTCGCCCGATTACAAGGGTGTGCGTACTTTTCCCCTAGGCCGTTCTTGTTATTCGTTTCGAGCATCAGAACCGCGAAAATTTTGAGTTTCTCAAGCGTTTCTTACATCCAAACCGCCATATCTCGCGAACGGATTGACCAATCCGCAAAATTTCTGTTGCATCTGAAAGTAGAAACTCGTCCGATTACAACGGTATGCGTACTTTTCCCCTAGGCCGTTCTAGTTATTCGTTTCGAGCATCAGAACCGCGAAAATTTTGAGTTTCTCAAGCGTTTCTTACATCCAAACCGCCATATCTCGCGAACGGATTGACCAATCCGCAAAATTTCTGTTGCATCTGAAAGTAGAAACTCGCCCGATTACAACGGTATGCGTACTTTTCCCCTAGCCCGTTCTAGTTATTCGTTTCGAGCATCAGAACTGCGAAAATTTTGAGTTTCTCAAGCGTTTCTCACCTACAAACTGCCACATCTCGCGAACGGATTGTCCAATCCGCAAAATTTCTGATGCATCTGAAAGTAGAGACTCGCCCGATTACAACTGTATGCCTACATTTCCCCTAGGCCGTTCTTGTTATTCGTTTCGAGCATCAGAACCGCGAAAATTTTGAGTTTCTCAAGCGTTTCCTACCTCCAAACTGCCATATCTCGCGAGCGGATTGACCAATCCGCAAAATTTCTGTTGCATCTGAAAGTAGAAACTCGCCCGATTACAACGGTGTGCGTACTTTTCCCCTAGGCCGTTCTAGTTATGCTTGTCGAGCATCAGAACTGCGAAAATTTTGAGTTTCTCGAGCGTTTCTTACCTCCAAACTGCCATATCTCGCGAACGGATTGACCAATCCGCAAAATTTCTGTTGCATCTGAAAGTAGATACTCGCCCGATTACAACGGTATGAGTACTTTTCCCCTAGGCCGTTCTAGTTATTCGTTTCTAGCATCAGAAGTGTGAAAATTTTGAGTTTCTCAACCGTTTCTTACCTCGAAACTGCCATATCTCGCGAACGGATAGACCAATCCGCAAAATTTCTGTTGCATCTGAAAGTAGAAACTCGCCCAATTGAAACGGAATGTTTGCTTTTCCCCTAGGCCGTTCTAGTTATGCTTGTCGAGCATCAGAACTGCGAAAATTTTGAGTTTGTCAAACGTTTCGTACCTCCAAACTGCCATATCTCGCGAACGGATTGACCAATCCGCAAAATTTCTGTTGCATCTGAAAGTAGAAATTCGCCCGATTACAACGGTGTGCGTACTTTTCCCCTAGGCCGTTCTAGTTATGTTTGTCGAGCATCAGAACTGCGAAAATTTTGAGTTTCTCGAGCGTTTCTTACCTCCAAACTGCCATATCTCGCGAACGGATTGACCAATCCGCAAAATTTCTGTTGCATCTGAAAGTAGAAACTCGCCCGATTACAACTGTATGCGTACTTTTCCCCTAGGCCGTTCTAGTTATGCTTGTCGAGCATCAGAACTGCGAAAATTTTGAATTTCTCAAGCGTTTCTTACCTCCAAACTGCCATATCTCGCGAACGGATTGACCAATCCGCAAAATTTCTGTTGCATCTGAAAGAATAAACTCGCCCGATTACAGCGGTATGCGTACTTTTCCCCTAGGCCGTTCTAGTTATTCGTTTCGAGCATCAGAACTGCGAAAATTTTGAGTTTCTCAAGCGTTTCTTACCTCCAAACTGCCATACCTCGCGAACGGATTGACCAATCCGCAAAATTTCTGTTGCATCTGAAAGTAGAAACTCGCCCGATTACAACACTATGCGTACTTTTCCCCTAGGCCGTTCTAGTTATTCGTTTCGAGCATCAGAACTGCGAAAATTTTGAGTTTCTCAAGCGTTTCTTACTTCCAAACTGCCATATCTCGCGAACGGATTGACCAATCCTCAAAATTTCTGTTGCATCTGAAGGTAGAAACTCGCCCGATTACAACGGTATGCGTACTTTTCCCCTAGGCCGTTCTAGTTATGCTTGTCGAGCATCAGAACTGCGAAAATTTTGAGTTTCTCAAGCGTTTCTTACTTCCAAACTGCCATATCTCGCGAACGGATTGACCAATCCGCAAAATTTCTGTTGCATCTGAAAGAATAAACTCGCCCGATTACAACGGTATGCGTACTTTTCCCCTAGGCCGTTCTATTTATTCTTTTCGAGCATCAGAACTGCGAAAATTTTGAGTTTCTCAAGCGTTTCTTACTTCCAAACTGCCATATCTCGCGAAAGGATTGACCAATCCGCAAAATTTCTGTTGCATCTGAAGGTCGAAACTCGCCCGATTACAACGGTATGCGTACTTTTCCCCTAGCCCGTTCTAGTTATTCGTTTCGAGCATCAGAACTGCGAAAATTTTGAGTTTCTCAAGCGTTTCTCACCTACAAACTGCCACATCTCGCGAACGGATTGTCCAATCCGCAAAATTTCTGATGCATCTGAAAGTAGAGACTCGCCCGATTACAACTGTATGCGTACTTTTCCCCTAGGCCGTTCTTGTTATTCGTTTCGAGCATCAGAACCGCGAAAATTTTGAGTTTCTCAAGCGTTTCTTACCTCCAAACTGCCATATCTCGCGAGCGGATTGACCAATCCGCAAAATTTCTGTTGCATCTGAAAGTAGAAACTCGCCCGATTACAACGGTATGCGTACTTTTCCCCTAGCCCGTTCTAGTTATTCGTTTCGAGCAACAGAACTGCGAAAATTTTGAGTTTCTCAAGCGTTGCTTACCTCCAAACTGCCATATCTCGCGAACGGATTGACCAATCCGCAAAATTTCTGATGCATCTGAAAGTAGAAACTCGCCCGATTACAACGGTATGCGTACGTTTCCCCTAGGCCGTTCTGGTTATTCGTTTCGAGCATCAGAACTGTGAAAATTTTGAGTTTCTCAACCGTTTCTTACCTCCGGAGTGCCATATCTCGCGAACGGATTGACCAATCCGCAAAATTTCTGTTGCATCTGAAAGTAGAAACTCGCCCGATTACAACACTATGCGTACTTTTCCCCTAGGCCGTTCTAGTTATTCGTTTCGAGCATCAGAACTGCGAAAATTTTGAGTTTCTCAAGCGTTTCTTACTTCCAAACTGCCATATCTCGCGAACGGATTGACCAATCCGCAAAATTTCTGTTGCATCTGAAGGTAGAAACTCGCCCGATTACAACGGTATGCGTACTTTTCCCCTAGGCCGTTCTAGTTATTCGTTTCGAGCATCAGAACTGCGAAAATTTTGAGTTTCTCAAACGTTTCGTACCTCCAAACTGCCATATCTCGCGAACGGATTGACCAATCCGCAAAATTTCTGATGCATCTGAAAGTAGAAACTCGCCCGATTACAACGGTATGCGTACGTTTCCCCTAGGCCGTTCTGGTTATTCGTTTCGAGCATCAGAACTGTGAAAATTTTGAGTTTCTCAACCGTTTCTTACCTCCGGAGTGCCATATCTCGCGAACGGATTGACCAATCCGCAAAATTTCTGTTGCATCTGAAAGTAGAAACTCGCCCGATTACAACACTATGCGTACTTTTCCCCTAGGCCGTTCTAGTTATTCGTTTCGAGCATCAGAACTGCGAAAATTTTGAGTTTCTCAAGCGTTTCTTACTTCCAAACTGCCATATCTCGCGAACGGATTGACCAATCCGCAAAATTTCTGTTGCATCTGAAGGTAGAAACTCGCCCGATTACAACGGTATGCGTACTTTTCCCCTAGGCCGTTCTAGTTATTCGTTTCGAGCATCAGAACTGCGAAAATTTTGAGTTTCTCAAACGTTTCGTACCTCCAAACTGCCATATCTCGCGAACGGATTGACCAATCCGCAAAATTTCTGATGCATCTGAAAGTAGAAACTCGCCCGATTACAACGGTATGCGTACGTTTCCCCTAGGCCGTTCTGGTTATTCGTTTCGAGCATCAGAACTGTGAAAATTTTGAGTTTCTCAACCGTTTCTTACCTCCGGAGTGCCATATCTCGCGAACGGATTGACCAATCCGCAAAATTTCTGTTGCATCTGAAAGTAGAAATTCGCCCGATTACAACGGTGTGCGTACTTTTCCCCTAGGCCGTTCTAGTTATGTTTGTCGAGCATCAGAACTGCGAAAATTTTGAGTTTCTCGAGCGTTTCTTACCTCCAAACTGCCATATCTCGCGAACGGATTGACCAATCCGCAAAATTTCTGTTGCATCTGAAAGTAGAAACTCGCCCGATTACAACTGTATGCGTACTTTTCCCCTAGGCCGTTCTAGTTATGCTTGTCGAGCATCAGAACTGCGAAAATTTTGAATTTCTCAAGCGTTTCTTACCTCCAAACTGCCATATCTCGCGAACGGATTGACCAATCCGCAAAATTTCTGTTGCATCTGAAAGAATAAACTCGCCCGATTACAACGGTATGCGTACTTTTCCCCTAGGCCGTTCTATTTATTCGTTTCGAGCATCAGAACTGCGAAAATTTTGAGTTTCTCAAGCGTTTCTTACTTCCAAACTGCCATATCTCGCGAAAGGATTGACCAATCCGCAAAATTTCTGTTGCATCTGAAGGTCGAAACTCGCCCGATTACAACGGTATGCGTACTTTTCCCCTAGGCCGTTCTAGTTATTCGTTTCGAGCATCAGAACTGCGAAAATTTTGAGTTTCTCAAGCGTTTCTTACCTCCAAACTGCCATACCTCGCGAACGGATTGACCAATCCGCAAAATTTCTGTTGCATCTGAAAGTAGAAACTCGCCCGATTACAACACTATGCGTACTTTTCCCCTAGGCCGTTCTAGTTATTCGTTTCGAGCATCAGAACTGCGAAAATTTTGAGTTTCTCAAGCGTTTCTTACTTCCAAACTGCCATATCTCGCGAACGGATTGACCAATCCTCAAAATTTCTGTTGCATCTGAAGGTAGAAACTCGCCCGATTACAACGGTATGCGTACTTTTCCCCTAGGCCGTTCTAGTTATTCGTTTCGAGCATCAGAACTGCGAAAATTTTGAGTTTCTCAAGCGTTTCTTACTTCCAAACTGCCATATCTCGCGAACGGATTGACCAATCCGCAAAATTTCTGTTGCATCTGAAGGTAGGAACTCGCCCGATTACAACGGTATGCGTACTTTTCCCCTAGGCCGTTCTAGTTATTCGTTTCGAGCAACAGAACTGCGAAAATTTTGAGTTTCTCAAGCGTTTCGTACCTCCAAACTGCCATATCTCGCGAACGGATTGACCAATCCGCAAAATTTCTGATGCATCTGAAAGTAGAAACTCGCCCAATTGAAACGGTATGTTTGCTTTTCTCCTGGGCCATTCTAGTTATTCGTTTCGAGCATCAGAACTGTGCAAATTTTGAGTTTCTCAACCGTTTCTTACCTCCAAACTGCCATATCTCGCGAACGGATTTTCCAATCCGCAAAATTTCTGTTGCATCTGAAAGTAGAAACTCGTCCGATTACAACGGTATGCGTACTTTTCCCCTAGGCCGTTCTAGTTATTCGTTTCGAGCATCAGAACTGCGAAAATTTTGAGTTTCTCAAGCGTTTCTTACTTCCAAACTGCCATATCTCGCGAACGGATTGACCAATCCGCAAAATTTCTGTTGCATCTGAAGGTAGGAACTCGCCCGATTACAACGGTATGCGTACTTTTCCCCTAGGCCGTTCTAGTTATTCGTTTCGAGCAACAGAACTGCGAAAATTTTGAGTTTCTCAAGCGTTTCGTACCTCCAAACTGCCATATCTCGCGAACGGATTGACCAATCCGCAAAATTTCTGATGCATCTGAAAGTAGAAACTCGCCCAATTGAATCGGTATGTTTGCTTTTCTCCTGGGCCATTCTAGTTATTCGTTTCGAGCATCAGAACTGTGCAAATTTTGAGTTTCTCAACCGTTTCTTACCTCCAAACTGCCATATCTCGCGAACGGATTTTCCAATCCGCAAAATTTCTGTTGCATCTGAAAGTAGAAACTCGTCCGATTACAACGGTATGCGTACTTTTCCCCTAGGCCGTTCTAGTTATTCGTTTCGAACATCAGAACTGTGAAATATTTTAGTTTCTCAAGCGTTTCTTACTTCCAAACTGCCATATCTCGCGAACGGATTGACCAATCCGCAATATTTCTGTTGCATCTGAAAGTAGAAACTCGCCCGATTACAACGGTATGCGTACTTTTCCCCTAGGCCGTTCTAGTTATTCGTTTCGAACATCAGAACTGTGAAATATTTTAGTTTCTCAAGCGTTTCTTACTTCCAAACTGCCATATCTCGCGAACGGATTGACCAATCCGCAATATTTCTGTTGCATCTGAAAGTAGAAACTCGCCCGATTACAACGGTGTGCGTACTTTTCCCCTAGGCCGTTCTTGTTACTCGTTTCGAGCATCAGAACCGCGAAAATTTTGAGTTTCTCAAGCGTTTCTTACCTCCAAACTGCCATATCTCGCGAGCGGATTGACCAATCCGCAAAATTTCTGTTGCATCTGAAAGTAGAAACTCGCCCGATTACAACGGTATGCGTACTTTTCCCCTAGCCCGTTCTAGTTATTCGTTTCGAGCAACAGAACTGCGAAAATTTTGAGTTTCTCAAGCGTTGCTTACCTCCAAACTGCCATATCTCGCGAACGGATTGACCAATCCGCAAAATTTCTGATGCATCTGAAAGTAGAAACTCGCCCGATTACAACGGTATGCGTACGTTTCCCCTAGGCCGTTCTGGTTATTCGTTTCGAGCATCAGAACTGTGAAAATTTTGAGTTTCTCAACCGTTTCTTACCTCCGGAGTGCCATATCTCGCGAACGGATTGACCAATCCGCAAAATTTCTGTTGCATCTGAAAGTAGAAACTCGCCCGATTACAACACTATGCGTACTTTTCCCCTAGGCCGTTCTAGTTATTCGTTTCGAGCATCAGAACTGCGAAAATTTTGAGTTTCTCAAGCGTTTCTTACTTCCAAACTGCCATATCTCGCGAACGGATTGACCAATCCGCAAAATTTCTGTTGCATCTGAAGGTAGAAACTCGCCCGATTACAACGGTATGCGTACTTTTCCCCTAGGCCGTTCTAGTTATTCGTTTCGAGCATCAGAACTGCGAAAATTTTGAGTTTCTCAAACGTTTCGTACCTCCAAACTGCCATATCTCGCGAACGGATTGACCAATCCGCAAAATTTCTGATGCATCTGAAAGTAGAAACTCGCCCGATTACAACGGTATGCGTACGTTTCCCCTAGGCCGTTCTGGTTATTCGTTTCGAGCATCAGAACTGTGAAAATTTTGAGTTTCTCAACCGTTTCTTACCTCCGGAGTGCCATATCTCGCGAACGGATTGACCAATCCGCAAAATTTCTGTTGCATCTGAAAGTAGAAATTCGCCCGATTACAACGGTGTGCGTACTTTTCCCCTAGGCCGTTCTAGTTATGTTTGTCGAGCATCAGAACTGCGAAAATTTTGAGTTTCTCGAGCGTTTCTTACCTCCAAACTGCCATATCTCGCGAACGGATTGACCAATCCGCAAAATTTCTGTTGCATCTGAAAGTAGATACTCGCCCGATTACAACGGTATGAGTACTTTTCCCCTAGGCCGTTCTAGTTATTCGTTTCTAGCATCAGAAGTGTGAAAATTTTGAGTTTCTCAACCGTTTCTTACCTCCAAACTGCCATATCTCGCGAACGGATAGACCAATCCGCAAAATTTCTGTTGCATCTGAAAGTAGAAACTCGCCCAATTGAAACGGAATGTTTGCTTTTCCCCTAGGCCGTTCTAGTTATGCTTGTCGAGCATCAGAACTGCGAAAATTTTGAGTTTGTCAAACGTTTCGTACCTCCAAACTGCCATATCTCGCGAACGGATTGACCAATCCGCAAAATTTCTGATGCATCTGAAAGTAGAAACTCGCCCGATTACAACGGTATGCGTACGTTTCCCCTAGGCCGTTCTGGTTATTCGTTTCGAGCATCAGAACTGTGAAAATTTTGAGTTTCTCAACCGTTTCTTACCTCCGGAGTGCCATATCTCGCGAACGGATTGACCAATCCGCAAAATTTCTGTTGCATCTGAAAGTAGAAATTCGCCCGATTACAACGGTGTGCGTACTTTTCCCCTAGGCCGTTCTAGTTATGTTTGCCGAGCATCAGAACTGCGAAAATTTTGCGTTTCTCGAGCGTTTCTTACCTCCAAACTGCCATATCTCGCGAACGGATTGACCAATCCGCAAAATTTCTGTTGCATCTGAAAGTAGAAACTCGCCCGATTACAACGGTGTGCGTACTTTTCCCCTAGGCCGTTCTTGTTATTCGTTTCGAGCATCAGAACCGCGAAAATTTTGAGTTTCTCAAGCGTTTCTTACATCCAAACCGCCATATCTCGCGAACGGATTGACCAATCCGCAAAATTTCTGTTGCATCTGAAAGTAGAAACTCGTCCGATTACAACGGTATGCGTACTTTTCCCCTAGGCCGTTCTAGTTATTCGTTTCGAGCATCAGAACTGCGAAAATTTTGAGTTTCTCAAGCGTTTCTTACCTCCAAACTGTCATATCTCGCGAACGGATTGACCAATCCTCAAAATTTCTGTTGCATCTGAAAGTAGAAACTCGCCCGATTACAACGGTATGCGTACTTTTCCCCTAGCCCGTTCTAGTTATTCGTTTCGAGCATCAGAACTGCGAAAATTTTGAGTTTCTCAAGCGTTTCTCACCTACAAACTGCCACATCTCGCGAACGGATTGTCCAATCCGCAAAATTTCTGATGCATCTGAAAGTAGAGACTCGCCCGATTACAACTGTATGCCTACATTTCCCCTAGGCCGTTCTTGTTATTCGTTTCGAGCATCAGAACCGCGAAAATTTTGAGTTTCTCAAGCGTTTCCTACCTCCAAACTGCCATATCTCGCGAGCGGATTGACCAATCCGCAAAATTTCTGTTGCATCTGAAAGTAGAAACTCGCCCGATTACAACGGTGTGCGTACTTTTCCCCTAGGCCGTTCTAGTTATGCTTGTCGAGCATCAGAACTGCGAAAATTTTGAGTTTCTCGAGCGTTTCTTACCTCCAAACTGCCATATCTCGCGAACGGATTGACCAATCCGCAAAATTTCTGTTGCATCTGAAAGTAGATACTCGCCCGATTACAACGGTATGAGTACTTTTCCCCTAGGCCGTTCTAGTTATTCGTTTCTAGCATCAGAAGTGTGAAAATTTTGAGTTTCTCAACCGTTTCTTACCTCCAAACTGCCATATCTCGCGAACGGATAGACCAATCCGCAAAATTTCTGTTGCATCTGAAAGTAGAAACTCGCCCAATTGAAACGGAATGTTTGCTTTTCCCCTAGGCCGTTCTAGTTATGCTTGTCGAGCATCAGAACTGCGAAAATTTTGAGTTTGTCAAACGTTTCGTACCTCCAAACTGCCATATCTCGCGAACGGATTGACCAATCCGCAAAATTTCTGTTGCATCTGAAAGTAGAAATTCGCCCGATTACAACGGTGTGCGTACTTTTCCCCTAGGCCGTTCTAGTTATGTTTGTCGAGCATCAGAACTGCGAAAATTTTGAGTTTCTCGAGCGTTTCTTACCTCCAAACTGCCATATCTCGCGAACGGATTGACCAATCCGCAAAATTTCTGTTGCATCTGAAAGTAGAAACTCGCCCGATTACAACTGTATGCGTACTTTTCCCCTAGGCCGTTCTAGTTATGCTTGTCGAGCATCAGAACTGCGAAAATTTTGAATTTCTCAAGCGTTTCTTACCTCCAAACTGCCATATCTCGCGAACGGATTGACCAATCCGCAAAATTTCTGTTGCATCTGAAAGAATAAACTCGCCCGATTACAGCGGTATGCGTACTTTTCCCCTAGGCCGTTCTATTTATTCGTTTCGAGCATCAGAACTGCGAAAATTTTGAGTTCCTCAAGCGTTTCTTACTTCCAAACTGCCATATCTCGCGAAAGGATTGACCAATCCGCAAAATTTCTGTTGCATCTGAAGGTCGAAACTCGCCCGATTACAACGGTATGCGTACTTTTCCCCTAGGCCGTTCTAGTTATTCGTTTCGAGCATCAGAACTGCGAAAATTTTGAGTTTCTCAAGCGTTTCTTACCTCCAAACTGCCATACCTCGCGAACGGATTGACCAATCCGCAAAATTTCTGTTGCATCTGAAAGTAGAAACTCGCCCGATTACAACACTATGCGTACTTTTCCCCTAGGCCGTTCTAGTTATTCGTTTCGAGCATCAGAACTGCGAAAATTTTGAGTTTCTCAAGCGTTTCTTACTTCCAAACTGCCATATCTCGCGAACGGATTGACCAATCCTCAAAATTTCTGTTGCATCTGAAGGTAGAAACTCGCCCGATTACAACGGTATGCGTACTTTTCCCCTAGGCCGTTCTAGTTATGCTTGTCGAGCATCAGAACTGCGAAAATTTTGAGTTTCTCAAGCGTTTCTTACCTCCAAACTGCCATATCTCGCGAACGGATTGACCAATCCGCAAAATTTCTGTTGCATCTGAAAGAATAAACTCGCCCGATTACAACGGTATGCGTACTTTTCCCCTAGGCCGTTCTATTTATTCTTTTCGAGCATCAGAACTGCGAAAATTTTGAGTTTCTCAAGCGTTTCTTACTTCCAAACTGCCATATCTCGCGAAAGGATTGACCAATCCGCAAAATTTCTGTTGCATCTGAAGGTCGAAACTCGCCCGATTACAACGGTATGCGTACTTTTCCCCTAGCCCGTTCTAGTTATTCGTTTCGAGCATCAGAACTGCGAAAATTTTGAGTTTCTCAAGCGTTTCTCACCTACAAACTGCCACATCTCGCGAACGGATTGTCCAATCCGCAAAATTTCTGATGCATCTGAAAGTAGAGACTAGCCCGATTACAACTGTATGCGTACTTTTCCCCTAGGCCGTTCTTGTTATTCGTTTCGAGCATCAGAACCGCGAAAATTTTGAGTTTCTCAAGCGTTTCTTACCTCCAAACTGCCATATCTCGCGAGCGGATTGACCAATCCGCAAAATTTCTGTTGCATCTGAAAGTAGAAACTCGCCCGATTACAACGGTATGCGTACTTTTCCCCTAGCCCGTTCTAGTTATTCGTTTCGAGCAACAGAACTGCGAAAATTTTGAGTTTCTCAAGCGTTGCTTACCTCCAAACTGCCATATCTCGCGAACGGATTGACCAATCCGCAAAATTTCTGATGCATCTGAAAGTAGAAACTCGCCCGATTACAACGGTATGCGTACGTTTCCCCTAGGCCGTTCTGGTTATTCGTTTCGAGCATCAGAACTGTGAAAATTTTGAGTTTCTCAACCGTTTCTTACCTCCGGAGTGCCATATCTCGCGAACGGATTGACCAATCCGCAAAATTTCTGTTGCATCTGAAAGTAGAAACTCGCCCGATTACAACACTATGCGTACTTTTCCCCTAGGCCGTTCTAGTTATTCGTTTCGAGCATCAGAACTGCGAAAATTTTGAGTTTCTCAAGCGTTTCTTACTTCCAAACTGCCATATCTCGCGAACGGATTGACCAATCCGCAAAATTTCTGTTGCATCTGAAGGTAGAAACTCGCCCGATTACAACGGTATGCGTACTTTTCCCCTAGGCCGTTCTAGTTATTCGTTTCGAGCATCAGAACTGCGAAAATTTTGAGTTTCGCAAACGTTTCGTACCTCCAAACTGCCATATCTCGCGAACGGATTGACCAATCCGCAAAATTTCTGATGCATCTGAAAGTAGAAACTCGCCCGATTACAACGGTATGCGTACGTTTCCCCTAGGCCGTTCTGGTTATTCGTTTCGAGCATCAGAACTGTGAAAATTTTGAGTTTCTCAACCGTTTCTTACCTCCGGAGTGCCATATCTCGCGAACGGATTGACCAATCCGCAAAATTTCTGTTGCATCTGAAAGTAGAAATTCGCCCGATTACAACGGTGTGCGTACTTTTCCCCTAGGCCGTTCTAGTTATGTTTGTCGAGCATCAGAACTGCGAAAATTTTGAGTTTCTCGAGCGTTTCTTACCTCCAAACTGCCATATCTCGCGAACGGATTGACCAATCCGCAAAATTTCTGTTGCATCTGAAAGTAGAAACTCGCCCGATTACAACTGTATGCGTACTTTTCCCCTAGGCCGTTCTAGTTATGCTTGTCGAGCATCAGAACTGCGAAAATTTTGAATTTCTCAAGCGTTTCTTACCTCCAAACTGCCATATCTCGCGAACGGATTGACCAATCCGCAAAATTTCTGTTGCATCTGAAAGAATAAACTCGCCCGATTACAACGGTATGCGTACTTTTCCCCTAGGCCGTTCTATTTATTCGTTTCGAGCATCAGAACTGCGAAAATTTTGAGTTTCTCAAGCGTTTCTTACTTCCAAACTGCCATATCTCGCGAAAGGATTGACCAATCCGCAAAATTTCTGTTGCATCTGAAGGTCGAAACTCGCCCGATTACAACGGTATGGGTACTTTTCCCCTAGGCCGTTCTAGTTATTCGTTTCGAGCATCAGAACTGCGAAAATTTTGAGTTTCTCAAGCGTTTCTTACCTCCAAACTGCCATACCTCGCGAACGGATTGACCAATCCGCAAAATTTCTGTTGCATCTGAAAGTAGAAACTCGCCCGATTACAACACTATGCGTACTTTTCCCCTAGGCCGTTCTAGTTATTCGTTTCGAGCATCAGAACTGCGAAAATTTTGAGTTTCTCAAGCGTTTCTTACTTCCAAACTGCCATATCTCCCGAACGGATTGACCAATCCTCAAAATTTCTGTTGCATCTGAAGGTAGAAACTCGCCCGATTACAACGGTATGCGTACTTTTCCCCTAGGCCGTTCTAGTTATTCGTTTCGAGCATCAGAACTGCGAAAATTTTGAGTTTCTCAAGCGTTTCTTACTTCCAAACTGCCATATCTCGCGAACGGATTGACCAATCCGCAAAATTTCTGTTGCATCTGAAGGTAGGAACTCGCCCGATTACAACGGTATGCGTACTTTTCCCCTAGGCCGTTCTAGTTATTCGTTTCGAGCAACAGAACTGCGAAAATTTTGAGTTTCTCAAGCGTTTCGTACCTCCAAACTGCCATATCTCGCGAACGGATTGACCAATCCGCAAAATTTCTGATGCATCTGAAAGTAGAAACTCGCCCAATTGAAACGGTATGTTTGCTTTTCTCCTGGGCCATTCTAGTTATTCGTTTCGAGCATCAGAACTGTGCAAATTTTGAGTTTCTCAACCGTTTCTTACCTCCAAACTGCCATATCTCGCGAACGGATTTTCCAATCCGCAAAATTTCTGTTGCATCTGAAAGTAGAAACTCGTCCGATTACAACGGTATGCGTACTTTTCCCCTAGGCCGTTCTAGTTATTCGTTTCGAACATCAGAACTGTGAAATATTTTAGTTTCTCAAGCGTTTCTTACTTCCAAACTGCCATATCTCGCGAACGGATTGACCAATCCGCAATATTTCTGTTGCATCTGAAAGTAGAAACTCGTCCGATTACAACGGTGTGCGTACTTTTCCCCTAGGCCGTTCTTGTTACTCGTTTCGAGCATCAGAACCGCGAAAATTTTGAGTTTCTCAAGCGTTTCTTACATCCAAACTGCCATATCTCGCGAACGGATTGACCAATCCGCAAAATTTCTGTTGCATCTGAAGGTAGAAACTCGCCCGATTACAACTGTATGCGTACTTTTCCCCTAGCCCGTTCTAGTTATTCGTTTCGAGCAACAGAACCGCGAAAATTTTGAGTTTCTCAAGCGTTTCTTACCTCCAAACTGCAATATCTCGCGAGCGGATTGACCAATCCGCAAAATTTCTGATGCATCTGAAAGTAGAAACTCGCCCGATTACAACGGTATGCGTACTTTTCCCCTAGCCCGTTCTAGTTATTCGTTTCGAGCAACAGAACTGCGAAAATTTTGAGTTTCTCAAGCGTTGCTTACCTCCAAGCTGCCATATCTCGCGAACGGATTGACCAATCCGCAAAATTTCTGTTGCATCTGAAAGTAGAAACTCGCTCGATTACAACGGTGTGCGTACTTTTCCCCTAGGCCGTTCTAGTTATGCTTGTCGAGCATCAGAACTGCGAAAATTTTGAGTTTCTCGAGCGTTTCTTACCTCCAAACTGCCATATCTCGCGAACGGATTGACCAATCCGCAAAATTTCTGTTGCATCAGAAAGTAGAAACTCGCCCGATTACAACGTTATGCGTACTTTTCCCCTAGGCCGTTCTAGTTATTCGTTTCGAGCATCAGAACTGCGAAAATTCTGAGTTTCTCAAGCGTTTCTTACATCCAAACTGCAATATCTCGCGAGCGGATTGACCAATCCGCAAAATTTCTGTTGCATCTGAAGGTAGAAACTCGCCCGATTACAACGGTATGCGTACTTTTCCCCTAGGCCGTTCTAGTTATTCGTTTCGAGCATCAGAACTGCGAAAATTTTGAGTTTCTCAAGCGTTTCTCACCTACAAACTGCCACATCTCGCGAACGGATTGTCCAATCCGCAAAATTTCTGATGCATCTTAAAGTAGAAACTCGCCCGATTACAACTGTGTGCGTACTTTTCCCCTAGCCCGTTCTAGTTATTCGTTTCGAGCAACAGAACTGCGAAAATTTTGAGTTTCTCAAGCGTTGCTTACCTCCAAACTGCCATACCTTGCGAACGGATTGACCAATCCGCAAAATTTCTGTTGCATCTGAAAGTAGAAACTCGCCCGATTACAACGGTGTGCGTACTTTTCCCCTAGGCCGTTCTTGTTATTCGTTTCGAGCATCAGAACCGCGAAAATTTTGAGTTTCTCAAGCGTTTCTTACATCCAAACCGCCATATCTCGCGAACGGATTGACCAATCCGCAAAATTTCTGTTGCATCTGAAAGTAGAAACTCGTCCGATTACAACGGTATGCGTACTTTTCCCCTAGGCCGTTCTAGTTATTCGTTTCGAGCATCAGAACTGCGAAAATTTTGAGTTTCTCAAGCGTTTCTTACCTCCAAACTGTCATATCTCGCGAACGGATTGACCAATCCTCAAAATTTCTGTTGCATCTGAAAGTAGAAACTCGCCCGATTACAACGGTATGCGTACTTTTCCCCTAGCCCGTTCTAGTTATTCGTTTCGAGCATCAGAACTGCGAAAATTTTGAGTTTCTCAAGCGTTTCTCACCTACAAACTGCCACATCTCGCGAACGGATTGTCCAATCCGCAAAATTTCTGATGCATCTGAAAGTAGAGACTCGCCCGATTACAACTGTATGCCTACATTTCCCCTAGGCCGTTCTTGTTATTCGTTTCGAGCATCAGAACCGCGAAAATTTTGAGTTTCTCAAGCGTTTCCTACCTCCAAACTGCCATATCTCGCGAGCGGATTGACCAATCCGCAAAATTTCTGTTGCATCTGAAAGTAGAAACTCGCCCGATTACAACGGTGTGCGTACTTTTCCCCTAGGCCGTTCTAGTTATGCTTGTCGAGCATCAGAACTGCGAAAATTTTGAGTTTCTCGAGCGTTTCTTACCTCCAAACTGCCATATCTCGCGAACGGATTGACCAATCCGCAAAATTTCTGTTGCATCTGAAAGTAGATACTCGCCCGATTACAACGGTATGAGTACTTTTCCCCTAGGCCGTTCTAGTTATTCGTTTCTAGCATCAGAAGTGTGAAAATTTTGAGTTTCTCAACCGTTTCTTACCTCCAAACTGCCATATCTCGCGAACGGATAGACCAATCCGCAAAATTTCTGTTGCATCTGAAAGTAGAAACTCGCCCAATTGAAACGGAATGTTTGCTTTTCCCCTAGGCCGTTCTAGTTATGCTTGTCGAGCATCAGAACTGCGAAAATTTTGAGTTTGTCAAACGTTTCGTACCTCCAAACTGCCATATCTCGCGAACGGATTGACCAATCCGCAAAATTTCTGATGCATCTGAAAGTAGAAACTCGCCCGATTACAACGGTATGCGTACGTTTCCCCTAGGCCGTTCTGGTTATTCGTTTCGAGCATCAGAACTGTGAAAATTTTGAGTTTCTCAACCGTTTCTTAACTCCGGAGTGCCATATCTCGCGAACGGATTGACCAATCCGCAAAATTTCTGTTGCATCTGAAAGTAGAAATTCGCCCGATTACAACGGTGTGCGTACTTTTCCCCTAGGCCGTTCTAGTTATGTTTGCCGAGCATCAGAACTGCGAAAATTTTGAGTTTCTCGAGCGTTTCTTACCTCCAAACTGCCATATCTCGCGAACGGATTGACCAATCCGCAAAATTTCTGTTGCATCTGAAAGTAGAAACTCGCCCGATTACAACTGTATGCGTACTTTTCCCCTAGGCCGTTCTAGTTATGCTTGTCGAGCATCAGAACTGCGAAAATTTGGAGTTTCTCAAGCGTTTCTTACCTCCAAACTGCCATATCTCGCGAACGGATTGACCAATCCGCAAAATTTCTGTTGCATCTGAAAGAATAAACTCGCCCGATTACAACGGTATGCGTACTTTTCCCCTAGGCCGTTCTATTTATTCGTTTCGAGCATCAGAACTGCGAAAATTTTGATTTTCTCAAGCGTTTCTTACTTCCAAACTGCCATATCTCGCGAAAGGATTGACCAATCCGCAAAATTTCTGTTGCATCTGAAGGTCGAAACTCGCCCGATTACAACGGTATGCGTACTTTTCCCCTAGGCCGTTCTTGTTATTCGTTTCGAGCATCAGAACTGCGAAAATTTTGAGTTTCTCAAGCGTTTCTTACCTCCAAACTGCCATACCTCGCGAACGGATTGACCAATCCGCAAAATTTCTGTTGCATCTGAAAGTAGAAACTCGCCCGATTACAACACTATGCGTACTTTTCCCCTAGGCCGTTCTAGTTATTCGTTTCGAGCATCAGAACTGCGAAAATTTTGAGTTTCTCAAGCGTTTCTTACTTCCAAACTGCCATATCTCGCGAACGGATTGACCAATCCGCAAAATTTCTGTTGCATCTGAAGGTAGAAACTCGCCCGATTACAACGGTATGCGTACTTTTCCCCTAGGCCGTTCTAGTTATTCGTTTCGAGCATCAGAACTGCGAAAATTTTGAGTTTCTCAAGCGTTTCTTACTTCCAAACTGCCATATCTCGCGAACGGATTGACCAATCCGCAAAATTTCTGTTGCATCTGAAAGTAGAAACTCGCCCGATTACAACGGTATGCGTACTTTTCCCCTAGCCCGTTCTAGTTATTCGTTTCGAGCAACAGAACTGCGAAAATTTTGAGTTTCTCAAGCGTTTCTTACATCCAAACTGCCATATCTCGCGAACGGATTGACCAATCCGCAAAATTTCTGTTGCATCTGAAAGTAGAAACTCGCCCGATTACAACACTATGCGTACTTTTCCCCTAGGCCGTTCTAGTTATTCGTTTCGAGCATCAGAACTGCGAAAATTTTGAGTTTCTCAAGCGTTTCTTACTTCCAAACTGCCATATCTCGCGAACGGATTGACCAATCCGCAAAATTTCTGTTGCATCTGAAGGTAGAAACTCGCCCGATTACAACGGTATGCGTACTTTTCCCCTAGGCCGTTCTAGTTATTCGTTTCGAGCATCAGAACTGCGAAAATTTTGAGTTTCTCAAGCGTTTCTTACTTCCAAACTGCCATATCTCGCGAACGGATTGACCAATCCGCAAAATTTCTGTTGCATCTGAAAGTAGAAACTCGCCCGATTACAACGGTATGCGTACTTTTCCCCTAGCCCGTTCTAGTTATTCGTTTCGAGCAACAGAACTGCGAAAATTTTGAGTTTCTCAAGCGTTTCTTACATCCAAACTGCCATATCTCGCGAACGGATTGACCAATCCGCAAAATTTCTGTTGCATCTGAAAGTAGAAACTCGCCCGATTACAAAGGTATGCGTACTTTTCCCCTAGGCCGTTCTAGTGATTCGTTTCGAGCATCAGAACTGCGAAAATTTTGAGTTTCTCAAGCGTTTCTTACCTCCAAACTTCCATATCTCGCGAACGGATTGACCAACCCGCAAAATTTCTGTTGCATCTGAAAGTAGAAACTCGCCCGATTACAACGGTATGCGTACTTTTCCCCTAGCCCGTTCTAGTTATTCGTTTCGAGCAACAGAACTGCGAAAATGTTGAGTTTCTCAAGCGTTGCTTACCTCCAAACTGTCATATCTCGCGAACGGATTGACCAATCCGCAAAATTTCTGTTGTATCTGAAAGTAGAAACTCGCCCGAATACAACACTATGCGTACTTTTCCCCTAGGCCGTTCTAGTTATTCGTTTCGAGCATCAGAACTGTGCAAATTTTGAGTTTCTCAACCGTTTCTTACTTCCAAACTGCCATATCTCGCGAACGGATTGACCAATCCGCAAAATTTCTGTTGCATCTGAAAGTAGAAACTCGCCCGATTACAACGGTATGCGTACTTTTCCTCTAGGCCGTTCTAGTTATTCGTTTCGAG
Organism: Ptiloglossa arizonensis; assembly: GCF_051014685.1. NCBI lineage: Eukaryota > Metazoa > Arthropoda > Insecta > Hymenoptera > Colletidae > Ptiloglossa > Ptiloglossa arizonensis. Next base: position 45,540 of record NW_027479401.1, read on the forward strand.
CATCAGAACTGCGAAAATTTTGAGTTTCTCAAGCGTTTCGTACCTCCAAACTGCCATATCTCGCGAACGGATTGACCAATCCGCAAAATTTCTGATGCATCTGAAAGTAGAAACTCGCCCGATTACAACGGTATGCGTACTTTTCCCCTAGCCCGTTCTAGTTATTCGTTTCGAGCATCAGAATTGTGAAAATTTTGAGTTTCTCAAGCGTTTCTTACCTCCAAACTGCAATATCTCGCGAACGGATAGAACAATCCGCAAAATTTCTGTTGCATCTGAAAGTAGAAACTCGTCCAATTGAAACGGTATGTTTGCTTTTCTCCTGGGCCATTCTAGTTATTCGTTTCGAGCATCAGAACTGTGCAAATTTTGAGTTTCTCAACCGTTTCTTACCTCCAAACTGCCATATCTCGCGAACGGATTTTCCAATCCGCAAAATTTCTGTTGCATCTGAAAGTAGAAACTCGTCCGATTACAACGGTATGCGTACTTTTCCCCTAGGCCGTTCTAGTTATTCGTTTCGAGCATCAGAACTGTGAAATATTTTAGTTTCTCAAGCGTTTCTTACTTCCAAACTGCCATATCTCGCGAACGGATTGACCAATCCGCAATATTTCTGTTGCATCTGAAAGTAGAAACTCGCCCGATTACAACGGTGTGCGTACTTTTCCCCTAGGCCGTTCTTGTTACTCGTTTCGAGCATCAGAACCGCGAAAATTTTGAGTTTCTCAAGCGTTTCTTACATCCAAACTGCCATATCTCGCGAACGGATTGACCAATCCGCAAAATTTCTGTTGCATCTGAAGGTAGAAACTCGCCCGATTACAACTGTATGCGTACTTTTCCCCTAGCCCGTTCTAGTTATTCGTTTCGAGCAACAGAACCGCGAAAATTTTGAGTTTCTCAAGCGTTTCTTACCTCCAAACTGCCATATCTCGCGAGCGGATTGACCAATCCGCAAAATTTCTGATGCATCTGAAAGTAGAAACTCGCCCGATTACAACGGTATGCGTACTTTTCCCCTAGCCCGTTCTAGTTATTCGTTTCGAGCAACAGAACTGCGAAAATTTTGAGTTTCTCAAGCGTTGCTTACCTCCAAACTGCCATATCTCGCGAACGGATTGACCAATCCGCAAAATTTCTGTTGCATCTGAAAGTAGATACTCGCCCGATTACAACGGTATGAGTACTTTTCCCCTAGGCCGTTCTAGTTATTCGTTTCTAGCATCAGAAGTGTGAAAATTTTGAGTTTCTCAACCGTTTCTTACCTCCAAACTGCCATATCTCGCGAACGGATAGACCAATCCGCAAAATTTCTGTTGCATCTGAAAGTAGAAACTCGCCCAATTGAAACGGAATGTTTGCTTTTCCCCTAGGCCGTTCTAGTTATGCTTGTCGAGCATCAGAACTGCGAAAATTTTGAGTTTGTCAAACGTTTCGTACCTCCAAACTGCCATATCTCGCGAACGGATTGACCAATCCGCAAAATTTCTGATGCATCTGAAAGTAGAAACTCGCCCGATTACAACGGTATGCGTACGTTTCCCCTAGGCCGTTCTGGTTATTCGTTTCGAGCATCAGAACTGTGAAAATTTTGAGTTTCTCAACCGTTTCTTAACTCCGGAGTGCCATATCTCGCGAACGGATTGACCAATCCGCAAAATTTCTGTTGCATCTGAAAGTAGAAATTCGCCCGATTACAACGGTGTGCGTACTTTTCCCCTAGGCCGTTCTAGTTATGTTTGCCGAGCATCAGAACTGCGAAAATTTTGAGTTTCTCGAGCGTTTCTTACCTCCAAACTGCCATATCTCGCGAACGGATTGACCAATCCGCAAAATTTCTGTTGCATCTGAAAGTAGAAACTCGCCCGATTACAACTGTATGCGTACTTTTCCCCTAGGCCGTTCTAGTTATGCTTGTCGAGCATCAGAACTGCGAAAATTTGGAGTTTCTCAAGCGTTTCTTACCTCCAAACTGCCATATCTCGCGAACGGATTGACCAATCCGCAAAATTTCTGTTGCATCTGAAAGAATAAACTCGCCCGATTACAACGGTATGCGTACTTTTCCCCTAGGCCGTTCTATTTATTCGTTTCGAGCATCAGAACTGCGAAAATTTTGATTTTCTCAAGCGTTTCTTACTTCCAAACTGCCATATCTCGCGAAAGGATTGACCAATCCGCAAAATTTCTGTTGCATCTGAAGGTCGAAACTCGCCCGATTACAACGGTATGCGTACTTTTCCCCTAGGCCGTTCTTGTTATTCGTTTCGAGCATCAGAACTGCGAAAATTTTGAGTTTCTCAAGCGTTTCTTACCTCCAAACTGCCATACCTCGCGAACGGATTGACCAATCCGCAAAATTTCTGTTGCATCTGAAAGTAGAAACTCGCCCGATTACAACACTATGCGTACTTTTCCCCTAGGCCGTTCTAGTTATTCGTTTCGAGCATCAGAACTGCGAAAATTTTGAGTTTCTCAAGCGTTTCTTACTTCCAAACTGCCATATCTCGCGAACGGATTGACCAATCCGCAAAATTTCTGTTGCATCTGAAGGTAGAAACTCGCCCGATTACAACGGTATGCGTACTTTTCCCCTAGGCCGTTCTAGTTATTCGTTTCGAGCATCAGAACTGCGAAAATTTTGAGTTTCTCAAGCGTTTCTTACTTCCAAACTGCCATATCTCGCGAACGGATTGACCAATCCGCAAAATTTCTGTTGCATCTGAAAGTAGAAACTCGCCCGATTACAACGGTATGCGTACTTTTCCCCTAGCCCGTTCTAGTTATTCGTTTCGAGCAACAGAACTGCGAAAATTTTGAGTTTCTCAAGCGTTTCTTACATCCAAACTGCCATATCTCGCGAACGGATTGACCAATCCGCAAAATTTCTGTTGCATCTGAAAGTAGAAACTCGCCCGATTACAACACTATGCGTACTTTTCCCCTAGGCCGTTCTAGTTATTCGTTTCGAGCATCAGAACTGCGAAAATTTTGAGTTTCTCAAGCGTTTCTTACTTCCAAACTGCCATATCTCGCGAACGGATTGACCAATCCGCAAAATTTCTGTTGCATCTGAAGGTAGAAACTCGCCCGATTACAACGGTATGCGTACTTTTCCCCTAGGCCGTTCTAGTTATTCGTTTCGAGCATCAGAACTGCGAAAATTTTGAGTTTCTCAAGCGTTTCTTACTTCCAAACTGCCATATCTCGCGAACGGATTGACCAATCCGCAAAATTTCTGTTGCATCTGAAAGTAGAAACTCGCCCGATTACAACGGTATGCGTACTTTTCCCCTAGCCCGTTCTAGTTATTCGTTTCGAGCAACAGAACTGCGAAAATTTTGAGTTTCTCAAGCGTTTCTTACATCCAAACTGCCATATCTCGCGAACGGATTGACCAATCCGCAAAATTTCTGTTGCATCTGAAAGTAGAAACTCGCCCGATTACAAAGGTATGCGTACTTTTCCCCTAGGCCGTTCTAGTGATTCGTTTCGAGCATCAGAACTGCGAAAATTTTGAGTTTCTCAAGCGTTTCTTACCTCCAAACTTCCATATCTCGCGAACGGATTGACCAACCCGCAAAATTTCTGTTGCATCTGAAAGTAGAAACTCGCCCGATTACAACGGTATGCGTACTTTTCCCCTAGCCCGTTCTAGTTATTCGTTTCGAGCAACAGAACTGCGAAAATGTTGAGTTTCTCAAGCGTTGCTTACCTCCAAACTGTCATATCTCGCGAACGGATTGACCAATCCGCAAAATTTCTGTTGTATCTGAAAGTAGAAACTCGCCCGAATACAACACTATGCGTACTTTTCCCCTAGGCCGTTCTAGTTATTCGTTTCGAGCATCAGAACTGTGCAAATTTTGAGTTTCTCAACCGTTTCTTACTTCCAAACTGCCATATCTCGCGAACGGATTGACCAATCCGCAAAATTTCTGTTGCATCTGAAAGTAGAAACTCGCCCGATTACAACGGTATGCGTACTTTTCCTCTAGGCCGTTCTAGTTATTCGTTTCGAGCATCAGAACTGCGAAAATTTTGAGTTTCTCAAGCGTTTCGTACCTCCAAACTGCCATATCTCGCGAACGGATTGACCAATCCGCAAAATTTCTGATGCATCTGAAAGTAGAAACTCGCCCGATTACAACGGTATGCGTACTTTTCCCCTAGCCCGTTCTAGTTATTCGTTTCGAGCATCAGAATTGTGAAAATTTTGAGTTTCTCAAGCGTTTCTTACCTCCAAACTGCAATATCTCGCGAACGGATAGAACAATCCGCAAAATTTCTGTTGCATCTGAAAGTAGAAACTCGTCCAATTGAAACGGTATGTTTGCTTTTCTCCTGGGCCATTCTAGTTATTCGTTTCGAGCATCAGAACTGTGCAAATTTTGAGTTTCTCAACCGTTTCTTACCTCCAAACTGCCATATCTCGCGAACGGATTTTCCAATCCGCAAAATTTCTGTTGCATCTGAAAGTAGAAACTCGTCCGATTACAACGGTATGCGTACTTTTCCCCTAGGCCGTTCTAGTTATTCGTTTCGAGCATCAGAACTGTGAAATATTTTAGTTTCTCAAGCGTTTCTTACTTCCAAACTGCCATATCTCGCGAACGGATTGACCAATCCGCAATATTTCTGTTGCATCTGAAAGTAGAAACTCGCCCGATTACAACGGTGTGCGTACTTTTCCCCTAGGCCGTTCTTGTTACTCGTTTCGAGCATCAGAACCGCGAAAATTTTGAGTTTCTCAAGCGTTTCTTACATCCAAACTGCCATATCTCGCGAACGGATTGACCAATCCGCAAAATTTCTGTTGCATCTGAAGGTAGAAACTCGCCCGATTACAACTGTATGCGTACTTTTCCCCTAGCCCGTTCTAGTTATTCGTTTCGAGCAACAGAACCGCGAAAATTTTGAGTTTCTCAAGCGTTTCTTACCTCCAAACTGCCATATCTCGCGAGCGGATTGACCAATCCGCAAAATTTCTGATGCATCTGAAAGTAGAAACTCGCCCGATTACAACGGTATGCGTACTTTTCCCCTAGCCCGTTCTAGTTATTCGTTTCGAGCAACAGAACTGCGAAAATTTTGAGTTTCTCAAGCGTTGCTTACCTCCAAGCTGCCATATCTCGCGAACGGATTGACCAATCCGCAAAATTTCTGTTGTATCTGAAAGTAGAAACTCGCCCGATTACAACGGTGTGCGTACTTTTCCCCTAGGCCGTTCTAGTTATGCTTGTCGAGCATCAGAACTGCGAAAATTTTGAGTTTCTCGAGCGATTCTTACCTCCAAACTGCCATATCTCGCGAACGGATTGACCAATCCGCAAAATTTCTGTTGCATCAGAAAGTAGAAACTCGCCCGATTACAACGTTATGCGTACTTTTCCCCTAGGCCGTTCTAGTTATTCGTTTCGAGCATCAGAACTGCGAAAATTCTGAGTTTCTCAAGCGTTTCTTACATCCAAACTGCAATATCTCGCGAGCGGATTGACCAATCCGCAAAATTTCTGTTGCATCTGAAGGTAGAAACTCGCCCGATTACAACGGTATGCGTACTTTTCCCCTAGGCCGTTCTAGTTATTCGTTTCGAGCATCAGAACTGCGAAAATTTTGAGTTTCTCAAGCGTTTCTTACCTCCAAACTGTCATATCTCGCGAACGGATTGACCAATCCTCAAAATTTCTGTTGCATCTGAAAGTAGAAACTCGCCCGATTACAACGGTATGCGTACTTTTCCCCTAGCCCGTTCTAGTTATTCGTTTCGAGCATCAGAACTGCGAAAATTTTGAGTTTCTCAAGCGTTTCTCACCTCCAAGCTGCCATATCTCGCGAACGGATTGACCAATCCGCAAAATTTCTGTTGCATCTGAAAGTAGAAACTCGCCCGATTACAACGGTGTGCGTACTTTTCCCCTAGGCCGTTCTAGTTATGCTTGTCGAGCATCAGAACTGCGAAAATTTTGAGTTTCTCGAGCGATTCTTACCTCCAAACTGCCATAACTCGCGAACGGATTGACCAATCCGCAAAATTTCTGTTGCATCAGAAAGTAGAAACTCGCCCGATTACAACGTTATGCGTACTTTTCCCCTAGGCCGTTCTAGTTATTCGTTTCGAGCATCAGAACTGCGAAAATTCTGAGTTTCTCAAGCGTTTCTTACATCCAAACTGCAATATCTCGCGAGCGGATTGACCAATCCGCAAAATTTCTGTTGCATCTGAAGGTAGAAACTCGCCCGATTACAACGGTATGCGTACTTTTCCCCTAGCCCGTTCTAGTTATTCGTTTCGAGCAACAGAACCGCGAAAATTTTGAGTTTCTCAAGCGTTTCTTACCTCCAAACTGCCATATCTCGCGAGCGGATTGACCAATCCGCAAAATTTCTGATGCATCTGAAAGTAGAAACTCGCCCGATTACAACGGTATGCGTACTTTTCCCCTAGCCCGTTCTAGTTATTCGTTTCGAGCAACAGAACTGCGAAAATTTTGAGTTTCTCAAGCGTTGCTTACCTCCAAGCTGCCATATCTCGCGAAAGGATTGACCAATCCGCAAAATTTCTGTTGCATCTGAAGGTCGAAACTCGCCCCATTACAACGGTATGCGTACTTTTCCCCTAGGCCGTTCTAGTTATTCGTTTCGAGCATCAGAACTGCGAAAATTTTGAGTTTCTCAAGCGTTTCTTACCTCCAAACTGCCATACCTCGCGAACGGATTGACCAATCCGCAAAATTTCTGTTGCATCTGAAAGTAGAAACTCGCCCGATTACAACACTATGCGTACTTTTCCCCTAGGCCGTTCTAGTTATTCGTTTCGAGCATCAGAACTGCGAAAATTTTGAGTTTCTCAAGCGTTTCTTACTTCCAAACTGCCATATCTCGCGAACGGATTGACCAATCCGCAAAATTTCTGTTGCATCTGAAGGTAGAAACTCGCCCGATTACAACGGTATGCGTACTTTTCCCCTAGGCCGTTCTAGTTATTCGTTTCGAGCATCAGAACTGCGAAAATTTTGAGTTTCTCAAGCGTTTCTTACTTCCAAACTGCCATATCTCGCGAACGGATTGACCAATCCGCAAAATTTCTGTTGCATCTGAAAGTAGAAACTCGCCCGATTACAACGGTATGCGTACTTTTCCCCTACCCCGTTCTAGTTATTCGTTTCGAGCATCAGAACTGCGAAAATTTTGAGTTTCTCAAGCGTTTCTTACTTCCAAACTGCCATATCTCGCGAACGGATTGACCAATCCGCAAAATTTCTGTTGCATCTGAAGGTAGAAACTCGCCCGATTACAACGGTATGCGTACTTTTCCCCTAGGCCGTTCTAGTTATTCGTTTCGAGCATCAGAACTGCGAAAATTTTGAGTTTCTCAAGCGTTTCTTACTTCCAAACTGCCATATCTCGCGAACGGATTGACCAATCCGCAAAATTTCTGTTGCATCTGAAAGTAGAAACTCGCCCGATTACAACGGTATGCGTACTTTTCCCCTAGCCCGTTCTAGTTATTCGTTTCGAGCAACAGAACTGCGAAAATTTTGAGTTTCTCAAGCGTTTCTTACATCCAAACTGCCATATCTCGCGAACGGATTGACCAATCCGCAAAATTTCTGTTGCATCTGAAAGTAGAAACTCGCCCGATTACAAAGGTATGCGTACTTTTCCCCTAGGCCGTTCTAGTGATTCGTTTCGAGCATCAGAACTGCGAAAATTTTGAGTTTCTCAAGCGTTTCTTACCTCCAAACTGCCATATCTCGCGAACGGATTGACCAATCCGCAAAATTTCTGTTGCATCTGAAAGTAGAAACTCGCCCGATTACAACGGTATGCGTACTTTTCCCCTAGCCCGTTCAAGTTATTCGTTTCGAGCAACAGAACTGCGAAAATGTTGAGTTTCTCAAGCGTTGCTTACCTCCAAACTGTCATATCTCGCGAACGGATTGACCAATCCGCAAAATTTCTGTTGTATCTGAAAGTAGAAACTCGCCCGAATACAACACTATGCGTACTTTTCCCCTAGGCCGTTCTAGTTATTCGTTTCGAGCATCAGAACTGTGCAAATTTTGAGTTTCTCAACCGTTTCTTACTTCCAAACTGCCATATCTCGCGAACGGATTGACCAATCCGCAAAATTTCTGTTGCATCTGAAAGTAGAAACTCGCCCGATTACAACGGTATGCGTACTTTTCCTCTAGGCCGTTCTAGTTATTCGTTTCGAGCATCAGAACTGCGAAAATTTTGAGTTTCTCAAGCGTTTCGTACCTCCAAACTGCCATATCTCGCGAACGGATTGACCAATCCGCAAAATTTCTGATGCATCTGAAAGTAGAAACTCGCCCGATTACAACGGTATGCGTACTTTTCCCCTAGCCCGTTCTAGTTATTCGTTTCGAGCATCAGAAATGTGAAAATTTTGAGTTTCTCAAGCGTTTCTTACCTCCAAACTGCCATATCTCGCGAACGGATAGACCAATCCGCAAAATTTCTGTTGCATCTGAAAGTAGAAACTCGCCCAATTGAAACGGTATGTTTGCTTTTCTCCTGGGCCATTCTAGTTATTCGTTTCGAGCATCAGAACTGTGCAAATTTTGAGTTTCTCAACCGTTTCTTACCTCCAAACTGCCATATCTCGCGAACGGATTTTCCAATCCGCAAAATTTCTGTTGCATCTGAAAGTAGAAACTCGTCCGATTACAACGGTATGCGTACTTTTCCCCTAGGCCGTTCTAGTTATTCGTTTCGAGCATCAGAACTGTGGAATATTTTAGTTTCTCAAGCGTTTCTTACTTCCAAACTGCCATATCTCGCGAACGGATTGACCAATCCGCAATATTTCTGTTGCATCTGAAAGTAGAAACTCGCCCGATTACAACGGTGTGCGTACTTTTCCCCTAGGCCGTTCTTGTTACTCGTTTCGAGCATCAGAACCGCGAAAATTTTGAGTTTCTCAAGCGTTTCTTACATCCAAACTGCCATATCTCGCGAACGGATTGACCAATCCGCAAAATTTCTGTTGCATCTGAAGGTAGAAACTCGCCCGATTACAACTGTATGCGTACTTTTCCCCTAGCCCGTTCTAGTTATACGTTTCGAGCAACAGAACCGCGAAAATTTTGAGTTTCTCAAGCGTTTCTTACCTCCAAACTGCCATATCTCGCGAGCGGATTGACCAATCCGCAAAATTTCTGATGCATCTGAAAGTAGAAACTCGCCCGATTACAACGGTATGCGTACTTTTCCCCTAGCCCGTTCTAGTTATTCGTTTCGAGCAACAGAACTGCGAAAATTTTGAGTTTCTCAAGCGTTGCTTACCTCCAAGCTGCCATATCTCGCGAACGGATTGACCAATCCGCAAAATTTCTGTTGCATCTGAAAGTAGAAACTCGCCCGATTACAACGGTGTGCGTACTTTTCCCCTAGGCCGTTCTAGTTATGCTTGTCGAGCATCAGAACTGCGAAAATTTTGAGTTTCTCAAGCGTTTCTTACTTCCAAACTGCCATATCTCGCGAACGGATTGACCAATCCGCAAAATTTCTGTTGCATCTGAAGGTAGAAACTCGCCCGATTACAACGGTATGCGTACTTTTCCCCTAGGCCGTTCTAGTTATTCGTTTCGAGCATCAGAACTGCGAAAATTTTGAGTTTCTCAAGCGTTTCTTACTTCCAAACTGCCATATCTCGCGAACGGATTGACCAATCCGCAAAATTTCTGTTGCATCTGAAAGTAGAAACTCGCCCGATTACAACGGTATGCGTACTTTTCCCCTAGCCCGTTCTAGTGATTCGTTTCGAGCATCAGAACTGCGAAAATTTTGAGTTTCTCAAGCGTTTCTTACCTCCAAACTGCCATATCTCGCGAACGGATTGACCAATCCGCAAAATTTCTGTTGCATCTGAAAGTAGAAACTCGCCCGATTACAACGGTATGCGTACTTTTCCCCTAGCCCGTTCAAGTTATTCGTTTCGAGCAACAGAACTGCGAAAATGTTGAGTTTCTCAAGCGTTGCTTACCTCCAAACTGTCATATCTCGCGAACGGATTGACCAATCCGCAAAATTTCTGTTGTATCTGAAAGTAGAAACTCGCCCGAATACAACACTATGCGTACTTTTCCCCTAGGCCGTTCTAGTTATTCGTTTCGAGCATCAGAACTGTGCAAATTTTGAGTTTCTCAACCGTTTCTTACTTCCAAACTGCCATATCTCGCGAACGGATTGACCAATCCGCAAAATTTCTGTTGCATCTGAAAGTAGAAACTCGCCCGATTACAACGGTATGCGTACTTTTCCTCTAGGCCGTTCTAGTTATTCGTTTCGAGCATCAGAACTGCGAAAATTTTGAGTTTCTCAAGCGTTTCGTACCTCCAAACTGCCATATCTCGCGAACGGATTGACCAATCCGCAAAATTTCTGATGCATCTGAAAGTAGAAACTCGCCCGATTACAACGGTATGCGTACTTTTCCCCTAGCCCGTTCTAGTTATTCGTTTCGAGCATCAGAAATGTGAAAATTTTGAGTTTCTCAAGCGTTTCTTACCTCCAAACTGCCATATCTCGCGAACGGATAGACCAATCCGCAAAATTTCTGTTGCATCTGAAAGTAGAAACTCGCCCAATTGAAACGGTATGTTTGCTTTTCTCCTGGGCCATTCTAGTTATTCGTTTCGAGCATCAGAACTGTGCAAATTTTGAGTTTCTCAACCGTTTCTTACCTCCAAACTGCCATATCTCGCGAACGGATTTTCCAATCCGCAAAATTTCTGTTGCATCTGAAAGTAGAAACTCGTCCGATTACAACGGTATGCGTACTTTTCCCCTAGGCCGTTCTAGTTATTCGTTTCGAGCATCAGAACTGTGGAATATTTTAGTTTCTCAAGCGTTTCTTACTTCCAAACTGCCATATCTCGCGAACGGATTGACCAATCCGCAATATTTCTGTTGCATCTGAAAGTAGAAACTCGCCCGATTACAACGGTGTGCGTACTTTTCCCCTAGGCCGTTCTTGTTACTCGTTTCGAGCATCAGAACCGCGAAAATTTTGAGTTTCTCAAGCGTTTCTTACATCCAAACTGCCATATCTCGCGAACGGATTGACCAATCCGCAAAATTTCTGTTGCATCTGAAGGTAGAAACTCGCCCGATTACAACTGTATGCGTACTTTTCCCCTAGCCCGTTCTAGTTATACGTTTCGAGCAACAGAACCGCGAAAATTTTGAGTTTCTCAAGCGTTTCTTACCTCCAAACTGCCATATCTCGCGAGCGGATTGACCAATCCGCAAAATTTCTGATGCATCTGAAAGTAGAAACTCGCCCGATTACAACGGTATGCGTACTTTTCCCCTCGCCCGTTCTAGTTATTCGTTTCGAGCAACAGAACTGCGAAAATTTTGAGTTTCTCAAGCGTTGCTTACCTCCAAGCTGCCATATCTCGCGAACGGATTGACCAATCCGCAAAATTTCTGTTGCATCTGAAAGTAGAAACTCGCCCGATTACAACGGTGTGCGTACTTTTCCCCTAGGCCGTTCTAGTTATGCTTGTCGAGCATCAGAACTGCGAAAATTTTGAGTTTCTCGAGCGATTCTTACCTCCAAACTGCCATATCTCGCGAACGGATTGACCAATCCGCAAAATTTCTGTTGCATCAGAAAGTAGAAACTCGCCCGATTACAACGTTATGCGTACTTTTCCCCTAGGCCGTTCTACTTATTCGTTTCGAGCATCAGAACTGCGAAAATTCTGAGTTTCTCAAGCGTTTCTTACATCCAAACTGCAATATCTCGCGAGCGGATTGACCAATCCGCAAAATTTCTGTTGCATCTGAAGGTAGAAACTCGCCCGATTACAACGGTATGCGTACTTTTCCCCTAGGCCGTTCTAGTTATTCGTTTCGAGCATCAGAACTGCGAAAATTTTGAGTTTCTCAAGCGTTTCTCACCTACAAACTGCCACATCTCGCGAACGGATTGTCCAATCCGCAAAATTTCTGATGCATCTTAAAGTAGAAACTCGCCCGATTACAACTGTGTGCGTACTTTTCCCCTAGCCCGTTCTAGTTATTCGTTTCGAGCAACAGAACTGCGAAAATTTTGAGTTTCTCAAGCGTTGCTTACCTCCAAACTGCCATACCTCGCGAACGGATTGACCAATCCGCAAAATTTCTGTTGCATCTGAAAGTAGAAACTCGCCCGATTACAACGGTGTGCGTACTTTTCCCCTAGGCCGTTCTTGTTATTCGTTTCGAGCATCAGAACCGCGAAAATTTTGAGTTTCTCAAACGTTTCTTACATCCAAACCGCCGTATCTCGCGAACGGATTGACCAATCCGCAAAATTTCTGTTGCATCTGAAAGTAGAAACTCGTCCGATTACAACGGTATGCGTACTTTTCCCCTAGGCCGTTCTAGTTATTCGTTTCGAGCATCAGAACTGCGAAAATTTTGAGTTTCTCAAGCGTTTCTTACCTCCAAACTGTCATATCTCGCGAACGGATTGACCAATCCTCAAAATTTCTGTTGCATCTGAAAGTAGAAACTCGCCCGATTACAACGGTATGCGTACTTTTCCCCTAGCCCGTTCTAGTTATTCGTTTCGAGCATCAGAACTGCGAAAATTTTGAGTTTCTCAAGCGTTTCTCACCTACAAACTGCCACATCTCGCGAACGGATTGTCCAATCCGCAAAATTTCTCATGCATCTGAAAGTAGAGACTTGCCCGATTACAACTGTATGCCTACATTTCCCCTAGGCCGTTCTTGTTATTCGTTTCGAGCATCAGAACCGCGAAAATTTTGAGTTTCTCAAGCGTTTCTTACCTCCAAACTGCCATATCTCGCGAGCGGATTGACCAATCCGCAAAATTTCTGTTGCATCTGAAAGTAGAAACTCGCCCGATTACAACGGTGTGCGTACTTTTCCCCTAGGCCGTTCTAGTTATGCTTGTCGAGCATCAGAACTTCGAAAATTTTGAGTTTCTCGAGCGTTTCTTACCTCCAAACTGCCATATCTCGCAAACGGATTGACCAATCCGCAAAATTTCTGTTGCATCTGAATGCAGATACTCGCCCGATTACAACGGTATGAGTACTTTTCCCCTAGGCCGTTCTAGTTATTCGTTTCTAGCATCAGAAGTGTGAAAATTTTGAGTTTCTCAACCGTTTCTTACCTCCAAACTGCCATATCTCGCGAACGGATAGACCAATCCGCAAAATTTCTGTTGCATCTGAAAGTAGAAACTCGCCCAATTGAAACGGTATGTTTGCTTTTCTCCTGGGCGATTCTAGTTATTCGTTTCGAGCATCAGAACTGTGCAAATTTTGAGTTTCTCAACCGTTTCTTACCTCCAAACTGCCATATCTCGCGAACGGATTTTCCAATCCGCAAAATTTCTGTTGCATCTGAAAGTAGAAACTCGTCCGATTACAACGGTATGCGTACTTTTCCCCTAGGCCGTTCTAGTTATTCGTTTTGAGCATCAGAACTGTGAAAATTTTTAATTTCTCAAGCGTTTCTTACATCCAAACTGCCATATCACGCGAACGGATTGACCAATCCGCAAAATTTCTGTTGCATCTGAAAGTAGAAACTCGCCCGATTACAACGGTATGCGTACTTTTCCCCTAGGCCGTTCTAGTGATTCGTTTCGAGCATCAGAACTGCGAAAATTTTGAGTTTCTCAATTGTTTCTTACCTCCAAACTGCCATATCTCGCGAACGGATTGACCAATCCGCAAAATTTCTGTTGCATCTGAAAGTAGAAACTCGCCCGATTACAACGGTATGCGTACTTATCCCCTAGCCCGTTCTAGTTATTCGTTTCGAGCAACAGAACTGCGAAAATTTGGAGTTTCTCAATTGTTTCTTACCTCCAAACTGCCATATCTCGCGAACGGATTGACCAATCCGCAAAATTTCTGTTGCATCTGAAAGTAGAAACTCGCCCGATTACAACACTATGCGTACTTTTCCCCTAGGCCGTTCTAGTTATTCGTTTCGAGCATCAGAACTGCGAAAATTTTGAGTTTCTCAAGCGTTTCTTACTTCCAAACTGCCATATCTCGCGAACGGATTGACCAATCCGCAAAATTTCTGTTGCATCTGAAGGTAGAAACTCGCCCGATTACAACGGTATGCGTACTTTTCCCCTAGGCCGTTCTAGTTATTCGTTTCGAGCATCAGAACTGCGAAAATTTTGAGTTTGTCAAACGTTTCGTACCTCCAAACTGCCATATCTCGCGAACGGATTGACCAATCCGCAAAATTTCTGATGCATCTGAAAGTAGAAACTCGCCCGATTACAACGGTATGCGTACGTTTCCCCTAGGCCGTTCTGGTTATTCGTTTCGAGCATCAGAACTGTGAAAATTTTGAGTTTCTCAACCGTTTCTTACCTCCGGAGTGCCATATCTCGCGAACGGATTGACCAATCCGCAAAATTTCTGTTGCATCTGAAAGTAGAAATTCGCCCGATTACAACGGTGTGCGTACTTTTCCCCTAGGCCGTTCTAGTTATGCTTGTCGAGCATCAGAACTGCGAAAATTTTGAGTTTCTCAAGCGTTTCTTACCTCCAAACTGCCATATCTCGCGAACGGATTGACCAATCCGCAAAATTTCTGTTGCATCTGAAAGAATAAACTCGCCCGATTACAACGGTATGCGTACTTTTCCCCTAGGCCGTTCTATTTATTCGTTTCGAGCATCAGAACTGCGAAAATTTTGATTTTCTCAAGCGTTTCTTACTTCCAAACTGCCATATCTCGCGAAAGGATTGACCAATCCGCAAAATTTCTGTTGCATCTGAAGGTCGAAACTCGCCCGATTACAACGGTATGCGTACTTTTCCCCTAGGCCGTTCTAGTTATTCGTTTCGAGCATCAGAACTGCGAAAATTTTGAGTTTCTCAAGCGTTTCTTACCTCCAAACTGCCATACCTCGCGAACGGATTGACCAATCCGCAAAATTTCTGTTGCATCTGAAAGTAGAAACTCGCCCGATTACAACACTATGCGTACTTTTCCCCTAGGCCGTTCTAGTTATTCGTTTCGAGCATCAGAACTGCGAAAATTTTGAGTTTCTCAAGCGTTTCTTACTTCCAAACTGCCATATCTCGCGAACGGATTGACCAATCCGCAAAATTTCTGTTGCATCTGAAAGTAGAAACTCGCCCGATTACAACGGTATGCGTACTTTTCCCCTAGCCCGTTCTAGTTATTCGTTTCGAGCAACAGAACTGCGAAAATTTTGAGTTTCTCAAGCGTTTCTTACATCCAAACTGCCATATCTCGCGAACGGATTGACCAATCCGCAAAATTTCTGTTGCATCTGAAAGTAGAAACTCGCCCGATTACAACACTATGCGTACTTTTCCCCTAGGCCGTTCTAGTTATTCGTTTCGAGCATCAGAACTGCGAAAATTTTGAGTTTCTCAAGCGTTTCTTACTTCCAAACTGCCATATCTCGCGAACGGATTGACCAATCCGCAAAATTTCTGTTGCATCTGAAGGTAGAAACTCGCCCGATTACAAAGGTATGCGTACTTTTCCCCTAGGCCGTTCTAGTGATTCGTTTCGAGCATCAGAACTGCGAAAATTTTGAGTTTCTCAAGCGTTTCTTACCTCCAAACTTCCATATCTCGCGAACGGATTGACCAACCCGCAAAATTTCTGTTGCATCTGAAAGTAGAAACTCGCCCGATTACAACGGTATGCGTACTTTTCCCCTAGCCCGTTCTAGTTATTCGTTTCGAGCAACAGAACTGCGAAAATGTTGAGTTTCTCAAGCGTTGCTTACCTCCAAACTGTCATATCTCGCGAACGGATTGACCAATCCGCAAAATTTCTGTTGTATCTGAAAGTAGAAACTCGCCCGAATACAACACTATGCGTACTTTTCCCCTAGGCCGTTCTAGTTATTCGTTTCGAGCATCAGAACTGTGCAAATTTTGAGTTTCTCAACCGTTTCTTACCTCCAAACTGCCATATCTCGCGAACGGATTTTCCAATCCGCAAAATTTCTGTTGCATCTGAAAGTAGAAACTCGTCCGATTACAACGGTATGCGTACTTTTCCCCTAGGCCGTTCTAGTTATTCGTTTCGAGCATCAGAACTGTGAAATATTTTAGTTTCTCAAGCGTTTCTTACTTCCAAACTGCCATATCTCGCGAACGGATTGACCAATCCGCAATATTTCTGTTGCATCTGAAAGTAGAAACTCGCCCGATTACAACGGTGTGCGTACTTTTCCCCTAGGCCGTTCTTGTTACTCGTTTCGAGCATCAGAACCGCGAAAATTTTGAGTTTCTCAAGCGTTTCTTACATCCAAACTGCCATATCTCGCGAACGGATTGACCAATCCGCAAAATTTCTGTTGCATCTGAAGGTAGAAACTCGCCCGATTACAACTGTATGCGTACTTTTCCCCTAGCCCGTTCTAGTTATTCGTTTCGAGCAACAGAACCGCGAAAATTTTGAGTTTCTCAAGCGTTTCTTACCTCCAAACTGCCATATCTCGCGAGCGGATTGACCAATCCGCAAAATTTCTGATGCATCTGAAAGTAGAAACTCGCCCGATTACAACGGTATGCGTACTTTTCCCCTAGCCCGTTCTAGTTATTCGTTTCGAGCAACAGAACTGCGAAAATTTTGAGTTTCTCAAGCGTTGCTTACCTCCAAGCTGCCATATCTCGCGAACGGATTGACCAATCCGCAAAATTTCTGTTGCATCTGAAAGTAGAAACTCGCCCGATTACAACGGTGTGCGTACTTTTCCCCTAGGCCGTTCTAGTTATGCTTGTCGAGCATCAGAACTGCGAAAATTTTGAGTTTCTCGAGCGATTCTTACCTCCAAACTGCCATATCTCGCGAACGGATTGACCAATCCGCAAAATTTCTGTTGCATCAGAAAGTAGAAACTCGCCCGATTACAACGTTATGCGTACTTTTCCCCTAGGCCGTTCTAGTTATTCGTTTCGAGCATCAGAACTGCGAAAATTCTGAGTTTCTCAAGCGTTTCTTACATCCAAACTGCAATATCTCGCGAGCGGATTGACCAATCCGCAAAATTTCTGTTGCATCTGAAGGTAGAAACTCGCCCGATTACAACGGTATGCGTACTTTTCCCCTAGGCCGTTCTAGTTATTCGTTTCGAGCATCAGAACTGCGAAAATTTTGAGTTTCTCAAGCGTTTCTCACCTACAAACTGCCACATCTCGCGAACGGATTGTCCAATCCGCAAAATTTCTGATGCATCTTAAAGTAGAAACTCGCCCGATTACAACTGTGTGCGTACTTTTCCCCTAGGCCGTTCTAGTTATTCGTTTCGAGCAACAGAACTGCGAAAATTTTGAGTTTCTCAAGCGTTGCTTACCTCCAAACTGCCATACCTCGCGAACGGATTGACCAATCCGCAAAATTTCTGTTGCATCTGAAAGTAGAAACTCGCCCGATTACAACGGTGTGCGTACTTTTCCCCTAGGCCGTTCTTGTTATTCGTTTCGAGCATCAGAACCGCGAAAATTTTGAGTTTCTCAAACGTTTCTTACATCCAAACCGCCATATCTCGCGAACGGATTGACCAATCCGCAAAATTTCTGTTGCATCTGAAAGTAGAAACTCGTCCGATTACAACGGTATGCGTACTTTTCCTCTAGGCCGTTCTAGTTATTCGTTTCGAGCATCAGAACTGCGAAAATTTTGAGTTTCTCAAGCGTTTCTTACCTCCAAACTGTCATATCTCGCGAACGGATTGACCAATCCTCAAAATTTCTGTTGCATCTGAAAGTAGAAACTCGCCCGATTACAACGGTATGCGTACTTTTCCCCTAGCCCGTTCTAGTTATTCGTTTCGAGCATCAGAACTGCGAAAATTTTGAGTTTCTCAAGCGTTTCTCACCTACAAACTGCCACATCTCGCGAACGGATTGTCCAATCCGCAAAATTTCTGATGCACCTGAAAGTAGAGACTCGCCTTATTACAACTGTATGCCTACATTTCCCCTAGGCCGTTCTTGTTATTCGTTTCGAGCATCAGAACCGCGAAAATTTTGAGTTTCTCAAGCGTTTCTTACCTCCAAACTGCCATATCTCGCGAGCGGATTGACCAATCCGCAAAATTTCTGTTGCATCTGAAAGTAGAAACTCGCCCGATTACAACGGTGTGCGTACTTTTCCCCTAGGCCGTTCTAGTTATGCTTGTCGAGCATCAGAACTGCGAAAATTTTGAGTTTCTCGAGCGTTTCTTACCTCCAAACTGCCATATCTCGCGAACGGATTGACCAATCCGCAAAATTTCTGTTGCATCTGAAAGTAGAAACTCGCCCGATTACAACACTATGCGTACTTTTCCCCTAGGCCGTTCTAGTTATTCGTTTCGAGCATCAGAACTGCGAAAATTTTGAGTTTCTCAAGCGTTTCTTACTTCCAAACTGCCATATCTCGCGAACGGATTGACCAATCCGCAAAATTTCTGTTGCATCTGAAGGTAGAAACTCGCCCGATTACAACGGTATGCGTACTTTTCCCCTAGGCCGTTCTAGTTATTCGTTTCGAGCATCAGAACTGCGAAAATTTTGAGTTTCTCAAACGTTTCGTACCTCCAAACTGCCATATCTCGCGAACGGATTGACCAATCCGCAAAATTTCTGATGCATCTGAAAGTAGAAACTCGCCCGATTACAACGGTATGCGTACGTTTCCCCTAGGCCGTTCTGGTTATTCGTTTCGAGCATCAGAACTGTGAAAATTTTGAGTTTCTCAACCGTTTCTTACCTCCGGAGTGCCATATCTCGCGAACGGATTGACCAATCCGCAAAATTTCTGTTGCATCTGAAAGTAGAAATTCGCCCGATTACAACGGTGTGCGTACTTTTCCCCTAGGCCGTTCTAGTTATGTTTGCCGAGCATCAGAACTGCGAAAATTTTGAGTTTCTCGAGCGTTTCTTACCTCCAAACTGCCATATCTCGCGAACGGATTGACCAATCCGCAAAATTTCTGTTGCATCTGAAAGTAGAAACTCGCCCGATTACAACTGTATGCGTACTTTTCCCCTAGGCCGTTCTAGTTATGCTTGTCGAGCATCAGAACTGCGAAAATTTTGAGTTTCTCAAGCGTTTCTTACCTCCAAACTGCCATATCTCGCGAACGGATAGACCAATCCGCAAAATTTCTGTTGCATCTGAAAGTAGAAACTCGCCCAATTGAAACGGTATGTTTGCTTTTCTCCTGGGCGATTCTAGTTATTCGTTTCGAGCATCAGAACTGTGCAAATTTTGAGTTTCTCAACCGTTGCTTACCTCCAAACTGCCATATCTCGCGAACGGATTGACCAATCCGCAAAATTTCTGTTGCATCTGAAAGTAGAAACTCGCCCGATTACAACACTATGCGTACTTTTCCCCTAGGCCGTTCTAGTTATTCGTTTCGAGCATCAGAACTGCGAAAATTTTGAGTTTCTCAAGCGTTTCTTACTTCCAAACTGCCATATCTCGCGAACGGATTGACCAATCCGCAAAATTTCTGTTGCATCTGAAAGTAGAAACTCGCCCGATTACAACGGTATGCGTACTTTTCCTCTAGGCCGTTCTAGTTATTCGTTTCGAGCATCAGAACTGCGAAAATTTTGAGTTTCTCAAGCGTTTCGTACCTCCAAACTGCCATATCTCGCGAACGGATTGACCAATCCGCAAAATTTCTGATGCATCTGAAAGTAGAAACTCGCCCGATTACAACGGTATGCGTACTTTTCCCCTAGCCCGTTCTAGTTATTCGTTTCGAGCATCAGAAATGTGAAAATTTTGAGTTTCTCGAGCGTTTCTTACCTCCAAACTGCCATATCTCGCGAACGGATAGACCAATCCGCAAAATTTCTGTTGCATCTGAAAGTAGAAACTCGCCCAATTGAAACGGTATGTTTGCTTTTCTCCTGGGCGATTCTAGTTATTCGTTTCGAGCATCAGAACTGTGCAAATTTTGAGTTTCTCAACCGTTGCTTACCTCCAAACTGCCATATCTCGCGAACGGATTGACCAATCCGCAAAATTTCTGTTGCATCTGAAAGTAGAAACTCGCCCGATTACAACGGTGTGCGTACTTTTCCCCTAGGCCGTTCTAGTTATGCTTGTCGAGCATCAGAACTGCGAAAATTTTGAGTTTCTCGAGCGTTTCTTACCTCCAAACTGCCATATCTCGCGAACGGATTGACCAATCCGCAAAATTTCTGTTGCATCTGAAAGTAGAAACTCGCCCGATTAAAACACTATGCGTACTTTTCCCCTAGGCCGTTCTAGTTATTCGTTTCGAGCATCAGAACTGCGAAAATTTTGAGTTTCTCAAGCGTTTCTTACTTCCAAACTGCCATATCTCGCGAACGGATTGACCAATCCGCAAAATTTCTGTTGCATCTGAAGGTAGAAACTCGCCCGATTACAACGGTATGCGTACTTTTCCCCTAGGCCGTTCTAGTTATTCGTTTCGAGCATCAGAACTGCGAAAATTTTGAGTTTCTCAAACGTTTCGTACCTCCAAACTGCCATATCTCGCGAACGGATTGACCAATCCGCAAAATTTCTGATGCATCTGAAAGTAGAAACTCGCCCGATTACAACGGTATGCGTACGTTTCCCCTAGGCCGTTCTGGTTATTCGTTTCGAGCATCAGAACTGTGAAAATTTTGAGTTTCTCAACCGTTTCTTACCTCCGGAGTGCCATATCTCGCGAACGGATTGACCAATCCGCAAAATTTCTGTTGCATCTGAAAGTAGAAATTCGCCCGATTACAACGGTGTGCGTACTTTTCCCCTAGGCCGTTCTAGTTATGCTTGTCGAGCATCAGAACTGCGAAAATTTTGAGTTTCTCAAGCGTTTCTTACCTCCAAACTGCCATATCTCGCGAACGGATAGACCAATCCGCAAAATTTCTGTTGCATCTGAAAGTAGAAACTCGCCCAATTGAAACGGTATGTTTGCTTTTCTCCTGGGCGATTCTAGTTATTCGTTTCGAGCATCAGAACTGTGCAAATTTTGAGTTTCTCAACCGTTGCTTACCTCCAAACTGCCATATCTCGCGAACGGATTGACCAATCCGCAAAATTTCTGTTGCATCTGAAAGTAGAAACTCGCCCGATTACAACGGTGTGCGTACTTTTCCCCTAGGCCGTTCTAGTTATGCTTGTCGAGCATCAGAACTGCGAAAATTTTGAGTTTCTCGAGCGTTTCTTACCTCCAAACTGCCATATCTCGCGAACGGATTGACCAATCCGCAAAATTTCTGTTGCATCTGAAAGTAGAAACTCGCCCGATTACAACACTATGCGTACTTTTCCCCTAGGCCGTTCTAGTTATTCGTTTCGAGCATCAGAACTGCGAAAATTTTGAGTTTCTCAAGCGTTTCTTACTTCCAAACTGCCATATCTCGCGAACGGATTGACCAATCCGCAAAATTTCTGTTGCATCTGAAAGTAGAAACTCGCCCGATTACAACGGTATGCGTACTTTTCCTCTAGGCCGTTCTAGTTATTCGTTTCGAGCATCAGAACTGCGAAAATTTTGAGTTTCTCAAGCGTTTCGTACCTCCAAACTGCCATATCTCGCGAACGGATTGACCAATCCGCAAAATTTCTGATGCATCTGAAAGTAGAAACTCGCCCGATTACAACGGTATGCGTACTTTTCCCCTAGCCCGTTCTAGTTATTCGTTTCGAGCATCAGAAATGTGAAAATTTTGAGTTTCTCAAGCGTTTCTTACCTCCAAACTGCCATATCTCGCGAACGGATAGACCAATCCGCAAAATTTCTGTTGCATCTGAAAGTAGAAACTCGCCCAATTGAAACGGTATGTTTGCTTTTCTCCTGGGCCATTCTAGTTATTCGTTTCGAGCATCAGAACTGTGCAAATTTTGAGTTTCTCAACCGTTTCTTACCTCCAAACTGCCATATCTCGCGAACGGATTTTCCAATCCGCAAAATTTCTGTTGCATCTGAAAGTAGAAACTCGTCCGATTACAACGGTATGCGTACTTTTCCCCTAGGCCGTTCCAGTTATTCGTTTCGAGCATCAGAACTGTGAAATATTTTAGTTTCTCAAGCGTTTCTTACTTCCAAACTGCCATATCTCGCGAACGGATTGACCAATCCGCAATATTTCTGTTGCATCTGAAAGTAGAAACTCGCCCGATTACAACGGTGTGCGTACTTTTCCCCTAGGCCGTTCTTGTTACTCGTTTCGAGCATCAGAACCGCGAAAATTTTGAGTTTCTCAAGCGTTTCTTACATCCAAACTGCCATATCTCGCGAACGGATTGACCAATCCGCAAAATTTCTGTTGCATCTGAAGGTAGAAACTCGCCCGATTACAACTGTATGCATACTTTTCCCCTAGCCCGTTCTAGTTATTCGTTTCGAGCAACAGAACCGCGAAAATTTTGAGTTTCTCAAGCGTTTCTTACCTCCAAACTGCCATATCTCGCGAGCGGATTGACCAATCCGCAAAATTTCTGATGCATCTGAAAGTAGAAACTCGCCCGATTACAACGGTATGCGTACTTTTCCCCTAGCCCGTTCTAGTTATTCGTTTCGAGCAACAGAACTGCGAAAATTTTGAGTTTCTCAAGCGTTGCTTACCTCCAAGCTGCCATATCTCGCGAACGGATTGACCAATCCGCAAAATTTCTGTTGCATCTGAAAGTAGAAACTCGCCCGATTACAACGGTGTGCGTACTTTTCCCCTAGGCCGTTCTAGTTATGCTTGTCGAGCATCAGAACTGCGAAAATTTTGAGTTTCTCGAGCGATTCTTACCTCCAAACTGCCATATCTCGCGAACGGATTGACCAATCCGCAAAATTTCTGTTGCATCAGAAAGTAGAAACTCGCCCGATTACAACGTTATGCGTACTTTTCCCCTAGGCCGTTCTACTTATTCGTTTTGAGCATCAGAAATGCGAAAATTCTGAGTTTCTCAAGCGTTTCTTACATCCAAACTGCAATATCTCGCGAGCGGATTGACCAATCCGCAAAATTTCTGTTGCATCTGAAGGTAGAAACTCGCCCGATTACAACGGTATGCGTACTTTTCCCCTAGGCCGTTCTAGTTATTCGTTTCGAGCATCAGAACTGCGAAAATTTTGAGTTTCTCAAGCGTTTCTCACCTACAAACTGCCACATCTCGCGAACGGATTGTCCAATCCGCAAAATTTCTGATGCATCTTAAAGTAGAAACTCGCCCGATTACAACTGTGTGCGTACTTTTCCCCTAGCCCGTTCTAGTTATTCGTTTCGAGCAACAGAACTGCGAAAATTTTGAGTTTCTCAAGCGTTGCTTACCTCCAAACTGCCATACCTCGCGAACGGATTGACCAATCCGCAAAATTTCTGTTGCATCTGAAAGTAGAAACTCGCCCGATTACAACGGTGTGCGTACTTTTCCCCTAGGCCGTTCTTGTTATTCGTTTCGAGCATCAGAACCGCGAAAATTTTGAGTTTCTCAAACGTTTCTTACATCCAAACCGCCATATCTCGCGAACGGATTGACCAATCCGCAAAATTTCTGTTGCATCTGAAAGTAGAAACTCGTCCGATTACAACGGTATGCGTACTTTTCCCCTAGGCCGTTCTAGTTATTCGTTTCGAGCATCAGAACTGCGAAAATTTTGAGTTTCTCAAGCGTTTCTTACCTCCAAACTGTCATATCTCGCGAACGGATTGACCAATCCTCAAAATTTCTGTTGCATCTGAAAGTAGAAACTCGCCCGATTACAACGGTATGCGTACTTTTCCCCTAGCCCGTTCTAGTTATTCGTTTCGAGCATCAGAACTGCGAAAATTTTGAGTTTCTCAAGCGTTTCTCACCTACAAACTGCCACATCTCGCGAACGGATTGTCCAATCCGAAAAATTTCTGATGCATCTGAAAGTAGAGACTTGCCCGATTACAACTGTATGCCTACATTTCCCCTAGGCCGTTCTTGTTATTCGTTTCGAGCATCAGAACCGCGAAAATTTTGAGTTTCTCAAGCGTTTCTTACCTCCAAACTGCCATATCTCGCGAGCGGATTGACCAATCCGCAAAATTTCTGTTGCATCTGAAAGTAGAAACTCGCCCGATTACAACGGTGTGCGTACTTTTCCCCTAGGCCGTTCTAGTTATGCTTGTCGAGCATCAGAACTGCGAAAATTTTGAGTTTCTCGAGCGTTTCTTACCTCCAAACTGCCATATCTCGCGAACGGATTGACCAATCCGCAAAATTTCTGTTGCATCTGAATGTAGATACTCGCCCGATTACAACGGTATGAGTACTTTTCCCCTAGGCCGTTCTAGTTATTCGTTTCTAGCATCAGAAGTGTGAAAATTTTGAGTTTCTCAACCGTTTCTTACCTCCAAACTGCCATATCTCGCGAACGGATAGACCAATCCGCAAAATTTCTGTTGCATCTGAAAGTAGAAACTCGCCCAATTGAAACGGTATGTTTGCTTTTCTCCTGGGCGATTCTAGTTATTCGTTTCGAGCATCAGAACTGTGCAAATTTTGAGTTTCTCAACCGTTTCTTACTTCCAAACTGCCATATCTCGCGAACGGATTTTCCAATCCGCAAAATTTCTGTTGCATCTGAAAGTAGAAACTCGTCCGATTACAACGGTATGCGTACTTTTCCCCTAGGCCGTTCTAGTTATTCGTTTTGAGCATCAGAACTGTGAAAATTTTTAGTTTCTCAAGCGTTTCTTACATCCAAACTGCCATATCTCGCGAACGGATTGACCAATCCGCAAAATTTCTGTTGCATCTGAAAGTAGAAACTCGCCCGATTACAACGGTATGCGTACTTTTCCCCTAGGCCGTTCTAGTGATTCGTTTCGAGCATCAGAACTGCGAAAATTTTGAGTTTCTCAATTGTTTCTTACCTCCAAACTGCCATATCTCGCGAACGGATTGACCAATCCGCAAAATTTCTGTTGCATCTGAAAGTAGAAACTCGCCCGATTACAACGGTATGCGTACTTATCCCCTAGCCCGTTCTAGTTATTCGTATCGAGCAACAGAACTGCGAAAATTTTGAGTTTCTCAAGCGTTGCTTACCTCCAAACTGCCATATCTCGCGAACGGATTGACCAATCCGCAAAATTTCTGTTGCATCTGAAAGTAGAAACTCGCCGGATTACAACTGTATGCGTACTTTTCCCCTAGGCCGTTCTAGTTATGCTTGTCGAGCATCAGAACTGCGAAAATTTTGAGTTTCTCAAGCGTTTCTTACCTCCAAACTGCCATATCTCGTGAACGGATTGACCAATCCGCAAAATTTCTGTTGCATCTGAAAGAATAAACTCGCCCGATTACAACGGTATGCGTACTTTTCCCCTAGGCCGTTCTATTTATTCGTTTCGAGCATCAGAACTGCGAAAATTTTTATTTTCTCAAGCGTTTCTTACTTCCAAACTGCCATATCTCGCGAAAGGATTGACCAATCCGCAAAATTTCTGTTGCATCTGAAGGTCGAAACTCGCCCGATTACAACGGTATGCGTACTTTTCCCCTAGGCCGTTCTAGTTATTCGTTTCGAGCATCAGAACTGCGAAAATTTTGAGTTTCTCAAGCGTTTCTTACCTCCAAACTGCCATACCTCGCGAACGGATTGACCAATCCGCAAAATTTCTGTTGCATCTGAAACTAGAAACTCGCCCGATTACAACACTATGCGTACTTTTCCCCTAGGCCGTTCTAGTTATTCGTTTCGAGCATCAGAACTGCGAAAATTTTGAGTTTCTCAAGCGTTTCTTACTTCCAAACTGCCATATCTCGCGAACGGATTGACCAATCCGCAAAATTTCTGTTGCATCTGAAGGTAGAAACTCGCCCGATTACAACGGTATGCGTACTTTTCCCCTAGGCCGTTCTAGTTATTCGTTTCGAGCATCAGAACTGCGAAAATTTTGAGTTTCTCAAGCGTTTCTTACTTCCAAACTGCCATATCTCGCGAACGGATTGACCAATCCGCAAAATTTCTGTTGCATCTGAAAGTAGAAACTCGCCCGATTACAACGGTATGCGTACTTTTCCCCTAGCCCGTTCTCGTTATTCGTTTCGAGCAACAGAACTGCGAAAATTTTGAGTTTCTCAAGCGTTTCTTACATCCAAACTGCCATATCTCGCGAACGGATTGACCAATCCGCAAAATTTCTGTTGCATCTGAAAGTAGAAACTCGCCCGATTACAAAGGTATGCGTACTTTTCCCCTAGGCCGTTCTAGTGATTCGTTTCGAGCATCAGAACTGCGAAAATTTTGAGTTTCTCAAGCGTTTCTTACCTCCAAACTGCCATATCTCGCGAACGGATTGACCAATCCGCAAAATTTCTGTTGCATCTGAAAGTAGAAACTCGCCCGATTACAACGGTATGCGTACTTTTCCCCTAGCCCGTTCTAGTTATTCGTTTCGAGCAACAGAGCTGCGAAAATGTTGAGTTTCTCAAGCGTTGCTTACCTCCAAACTGTCATATCTCGCGAACGGATTGACCAATCCGCAAAATTTCTGTTGCATCTGGAAGTATAAACTCGCCCGATTACAACGGTGTGCGTACTTTTCCCCTAGGCCGTTCTAGTTATGCTTGTCGAGCATCAGAACTGCGAAAATTTTGAGTTTCTCGAGCGTTTCTTACCTCCAAACTGCCATATCTCGCGAACGGATTGACCAATCCGCAAAATTTCTGTTGCATCTGAAAGTAGGATCTCGTCCGATTACAACGGTATGCGTACTTTTCCCCTAGGCCGTTCTAGTTATTCGTTTCGAGCATCAGAACTGTGAAAATTTTTAGTTTCTCAAGCGTTTCTTACTTCCAAACTGCCATATCTCGCGAACGGATTGACCAATCCGTAATATTTCTGTTGCATCTGAAAGTAGAAACTCGCCCGATTACAAAGGTATGCGTACTTTTCCCCTAGGCCGTTCTAGTTATGCTTGTCGAGCATCAGAACTGCGAAAATTTTGAGTTTCTCAAGCGTTTCTTACCTCCAAACTGCCATATCTCGCGAACGGTTTGACGAATCCGCAAAATTTCTGTTGCATCTGAAAGTAGAAACTCGCCCGATTACAACTGTATGCGTACTTTTCCCCTAGCCCGTTCTAGTTATTCGTTTCGAGCAACAGAACTGCGAAAATTTTGAGTTTCTCATGCGTTTCTTACATCCAAACTGCCATATGTCGCGAACGGATTGACCAATCCGCAAAATTTCTGTTGCATCTGAAAGTAGAAACTAGCCCGATTACAACGGTATGCGTACTTTTCCCTTAGGCCGTTCTAGTGATTCGTTTCGAGCATCAGAACTGCGAAAATTTTGAGTTTCTCAAGCGTTTCTTACCTCCAAACTGCCATATCTCGCGAACGGATTGACCAATCCGCAAAATTTCTGTTGCATCTGAAAGTAGAAACTCGCCCGATTACAACGGTATGCGTACTTTTCCCATAGCCCGTTCTAGTTATTCGTTTCGAGCAACAGAACTGCGAAAATGTTGAGTTTCTCAAGCGTTGCTTACCTCCAAACTGTCATATCTCGCGAACGGATTGACCAATCCGCAAAATTTCTGTTGCATCTGGAAGTATAAACTCGCCCGATTACAACGGTGTGCGTACTTTTCCCCTAGGCCGTTCTAGTTATGTTTGTCGAGCATCAGAACTGCGAAAATTTTGAGTTTCTCGAGCGTTTCTTACCTCCAAACTGCCATATCTCGCGAACGGATTGACCAATCCGCAAAATTTCTGTTGCATCTGGAAGTATAAACTCGCCCGATTACAACGGTGTGCGTACTTTTCCCCTAGGCCGTTCTATTTATGCTTGTCGAGCATCAGAACTGCGAAAATTTTGAGTTTCTCGAGCGTTTCTTACCTCCAAACTGCCATATCTCGCGAACGGATTGACCAATCCGCAAAATTTCTGTTGTATCTGAAAGTAGAAACTCGCCCGAATACAACACTATGCGTACTTTTCCCCTAGGCCGTTCTAGTTATTCGTTTCGAGCATCAGAACTGCGAAAATTTTGAGTTTCTCAAGCGTTTCTTACTTCCAAACTGCCATATCTCGCGAACGGATTGACCAATCCGCAAAATTTCTGTTGCATCTGAAGGTAGAAACTCGCCCGATTACAACGGTATGCGTACTTTTCCTCTAGGCCGTTCTAGTTATTCGTTTCGAGCATCAGAACTGCGAAAATTTTGAGTTTCTCAAGCGTTTCGTACCTCCAAACTGCCATATCTCGCGAACGGATTGACCAATCCGCAAAATTTCTGATGCATCTGAAAGTAGAAACTCGCCCGATTACAACGGTATGCGTACGTTTCCCCTAGGCCGTTCTGGTTATTCGTTTCGAGCATCAGAACTGTGAAAATTTTGAGTTTCTCAACCGTTTCTTACCTCCGAACTGCCATATCTCGCGAACGGATTGACCAATCCGCAAAATTTCTGTTGCATCTGAAAGTAGAAACTCGCCCGATTACAACGGTGTGCGTACTTTTCCCCTAGGCCGTTCTAGTTATGTTTGTCGAGCATCAGAACTGCGAAAATTTTGAGTTTCTCGAGCGTTTCTTACCTCCAAACTGCCATATCTCGCGAACGGATTGACCAATCCGCAAAATTTCTGTTGCATCTGAAAGTAGAAACTCGCCCGATTACAACTGCATGCGTACTTTTCCCCTAGGCCGTTCTAGTTATGCTTGTCGAGCATCAGAACTGCGAAAATTTTGAGTTTCTCGAGCGTTTCTTA
Organism: Ptiloglossa arizonensis; assembly: GCF_051014685.1. Classification (NCBI taxonomy): domain Eukaryota; kingdom Metazoa; phylum Arthropoda; class Insecta; order Hymenoptera; family Colletidae; genus Ptiloglossa; species Ptiloglossa arizonensis. The sequence goes on from NW_027479401.1 coordinate 74,282, forward strand.
CCTCCAAACTGCCATACCTCGCGAACGGATTGACCAATCCGCAAAATTTCTGTTGCATCTGAAAGTAGAAACTCGCCCGAATACAACACTATGCGTACTTTCCCCCTAGGCCGTTCTAGTTATTCGTTTCGAGCATCAGAACTGCGAAAATTTTGAGTTTCTCAAGCGTTTCTTACTTCCAAACTGCCATATCTCGCGAACGGATTGACCAATCCGCAAAATTTCTGTTGCATCTGAAGGTAGAAACTCGCCCGATTACAACGGTATGCGTACTTTTCCCCTAGGCCGTTCTAGTTATTTGTTTCGAGAATCAGAACTGCGAAAATTTTGAGTTTCTCAACCGTTTCTTACCTCCAAATTGCCATATCTCGCGAACGGATTGACCAATCCGCAAAATTTCTGTTGCATCTGAAAGTAGAAACTCGCCCGATTACAACGGTATGCGTACTTTTCCCATAGCCCGTTCTAGTTATTCGTTTCGAGCAACAGAACTGCGAAAATGTTGAGTTTCTCAAGCGTTGCTTACCTCCAAACTGTCATATCTCACGAACGGATTGACCAATCCGCAAAATTTCTGTTGCATCTGGAAGTATAAACTCGCCCGATTACAACGGTGTGCGTACTTTTCCCCTAGGCCGTTCTAGTTATGCTTGTCGAGCATCAGAACTGCGAAAATTTTGAGTTTCTCGAGCGTTTCTTACCTCCAAACTGCCATATCTCGCGAACGGATTGACCAATCCGCAAAATTTCTGTTGTATCTGAAAGTAGAAACTCGCCCGAATACAACACTATGCGTACTTTTCCCCTAGGCCGTTCTAGTTATTCGTTTCGAGCATCAGAACTGCGAAAATTTTGAGTTTCTCAAGTGTTTCTTACTTCCAAACTGCCATATCTCGCGAACGGATTGACCAATCCGCAAAATTTCTGTTGCATCTGAAGGTAGAAACTCGCCCGATTACAACGGTATGCGTACTTTTCCTCTAGGCCGTTCTAGTTATTCGTTTCGAGCATCAGAACTGCGAAAATTTTGAGTTTCTCAAGCGTTTCGTACCTCCAAACTGCCATATCTCGCGAACGGATTGACCAATCCGCAAAATTTCTGATGCATCTGAAAGTAGAAACTCGCCCGATTACAACGGTATGCGTACGTTTCCCCTAGGCCGTTCTGGTTATTCGTTTCGAGCATCAGAACTGCGAAAATTTTGAGTTTCTCAAGCGTTTCTTACTTCCAAACTGCCATATCTCGCGAACGGATTGACCAATCCGCAAAATTTCTGTTGCATCTGAAGGTAGAAACTCGCCCGATTACAACGGTATGCGTACGTTTCCCCTAGGCCGTTCTGGTTATTCGTTTCGAGCATCAGAACTGCGAAAATTTTGAGTTTCTCAACCGTTTCTTACCTCCGAACTGCCATATCTCGCGAACGGATTGACCAATCCGCAAAATTTCTGTTGCATCTGAAAGTAGAAACTCGCCCGATTACAACGGTGTGCGTACTTTTCCCCTAGGCCGTTCTAGTTATGTTTGTCGAGCATCAGAACTGCGAAAATTTTGAGTTTCTCGAGCGTTTCTTACCTCCAAACTGCCATATCTCGCGAACGGATTGACCAATCCGCAAAATTTCTGTTGCATCTGAAAGTAGAAACTCGCCCGATTACAACTGTATGCGTACTTTTCCCCTAGGCCGTTCTAGTTATGCTTGTCGAGCATCAGAACTGCGAAAATTTTGAGTTTCTCGAGCGTTTCTTACCTCCAAACTGCCATATCTCGCGAACGGATTGACCAATCCGCAAAATTTCTGTTGCATCTGAAAGTAGAAACTCGCCCGAATACAACACTATGCGTACTTTCCCCCTAGGCCGTTCTAGTTATTCGTTTCGAGCATCAGAACTGCGAAAATTTTGAGTTTCTCAAGCGTTTCTTACTTCCAAACTGCCATATCTCGCGAACGGATTGACCAATCCGCAAAATTTCTGTTGCATCTGAAGGTAGAAACTCGCCCGATTACAACGGTATGCGTACTTTTCCCCTAGGCCGTTCTAGTTATTTGTTTCGAGAATCAGAACTGCGAAAATTTTGAGTTTCTCAAGCGTTTCGTACCTCCAAACTGCCATATCTCGCGAACGGATTGACCAATCCGCAAAATTTCTGATGCATCTGAAAGTAGAAACTCGCCCGATTACAACGGTATGCGTACGTTTCCCCTAGGCCGTTCTGGTTATTCGTTTCGAGCATCAGAACTGTGAAAATTTTGAGTTTCTCAACCGTTTCTTACCTCCGAACTGCCATATCTCGCGAACGGATTGACCAATCCGCAAAATTTCTGTTGCATCTGAAAGTAGAAACTCGCCCGATTACAACGGTGTGCGTACTTTTCCCCTAGGCCGTTCTAGTTATGCTTGTCGAGCATCAGAACTGCGAAAATTTTGAGTTTCTCGAGCGTTTCTTACCTCCAAACTGTCATATCTCGCGAACGGATTGACCAATCCGCAAAATTTCTGTTGCATCTGAAAGTAGAAACTCGCCCGATTACAACGGTGTACGTACTTTTCCCCTAGGCCGTTCTTGTTATTCGTTTCGAGCATCAGAACCGCGAAAATTTTGAGTTTCTCAAGCGTTTCTTACCTCCAAACTGCCATATCTCGCGAATGGATTGACCAATCCGCAAAATTTCTGTTGCATCTGAAAGTAGATACTCGCCCGATTACAACGGTATGAGTACTTTTCCCCTAGGCCGTTCTAGTTATTCGTTTCTAGCATCAGAAATGTGAAAATTTTGAGTTTCTCAAGCGTTTCTTACCTCCAAACTGCCATATCTCGCGAACGGATAGACCAATCCGCAAAATTTCTGTTGCATCTGAAAGTAGAAACTCGCCCAATTGAAACGGTATGTGTGCTTTTCTCCTGGGCCATTCTAGTTATTCGTTTCGAGCATCAGAACTGTGCAAATTTTGAGTTTCTCAACCGTTTCTTACCTCCAAACTGCCATATCTCGCGAACGGATTTTCCAATCCACAAAATTTCTGTTGCATCTGAAAGTAGAAACTCGTCCGATTACAACGGTATGCGTACTTTTCGCCTAGGCCGTTCTAGTTATTCGTTTCGAGCATCAGAACTGTGAAAATTTTTAGTTTCTCAAGCGTTTCTTACTTCCAAACTGCCATATCTCGCGAACGGATTGACCAATCCGCAATATTTCTGTTGCATCTGAACGTAGAAACTCGCCCGATTACAACGGTATGCGTACTTTTCCCCTAGGCCGTTCTAGTTATGCTTGTCGAGCATCAGAACTGCGAAAATTTTGAGTTTCTCCAGCGTTTCTTACCTCCAAACTGCCATATCTCGCGAACGGTTTGACGAATCCGCAAAATTTCTGTTGCATCTGAAGGTAGAAACTCGCCCGATTACAACGGTATGCGTACTTTTCCCCTTGGCCGTTCTAGTTATTCGTTTCGAGCATCAGAACTGCGAAAATTTTGAGTTTCTCAAGCGTTTCTCACATACAAACTACCACATCTCGCGAACGGATTGTCCAATCCGCAAAATTTCTGATGCATCTGAAAGTAGAAACTCGCCCGATTACAACGGTGTACGTACTTTTCCCCTACGCCGTTCTTGTTATTCGTTTCGAGCACCAGAACCGCGAAAATTTTGAGTTTCTCAAGCGTTTCTTACCTCCAAACTGCCATATCTCGCGAACGGATTGACCAATCCGCAAAATTTCTGTTGCATCTGAAAGTAGATACTCGCCCGATTACAACGGTATGAGTACTTTTCCCCTAGGCCGTTCTAGTTATTCGTTTCTAGCATCAGAAATGTGAAAATTTTGAGTTTCTCAAGCGTTTCTTACCTCCAAACTGCCATATCTCGCGAACGGATAGACCAATCCGCAAAATTTCTGTTGCATCTGAAAGTAGAAACTCGCCCAATTGAAACGGTATGTGTGCTTTTCTCCTGGGCCATTCTAGTTATTCGTTTCGAGCATCAGAACTGTGCAAATTTTGAGTTTCTCAACCGTTTCTTACCTCCAAACTGCCATATCTCGCGAACGGATTTTCCAATCCGCGAAATTTCTGTTGCATCTGAAAGTAGAAACTCGTCCGATTACAACGGTATGCGTACTTTTCCCCTAGGCCGTTCTAGTTATTCGTTTCGAGCATCAGAACTGTGAAAATTTTTAGTTTCTCAAGCGTTTCTTACTTCCAAACTGCCATATCTCGCGAACGGATTGACCAATCCGCAATATTTCTGTTGCATCTGAACGTAGAAACTCGCCCGATTACAACGGTATGCGTACTTTTCCCCTAGGCCGTTCTAGTTATGCTTGTCGAGCATCAGAACTGCGAAAATTTTGAGTTTCTCAAGCGTTTCTTACCTCCAAACTGCCATATCTCGCGAACGGTTTGACGAATCCGCAAAATTTCTGTTGCATCTGAAAGTAGAAACTCGCCCGATTACAACTGTATGCGTACTTTTCCCCTAGCCCGTTCTAGTTATTCGTTTCGAGCAACAGAACTGCGAAAATTTTGAGTTTCTCAAGCGTTTCTTACATCCAAACTGCCATATCTCGCGAACGGATTGACCAATCCGCAAAATTTCTGTTGCATCTGAAAGTATAAACTCGCCCGATTACAACGGTGTGCGTAATTTTCCCCTAGGCCGTTCTAGTTATGCTTGTCGAGCATCAGAACTGCGAAAATTTTGAGTTTCTCGAGCGTTTCTTACCTCCAAACTGCCATATCTCGCGAACGGATTGACCAATCCGCAAAATTTCTGTTGCATCTGAAAGTAGAAACTCGCCCGATTACAACACTATGCGTACTTTTCCCCTAGGCCGTTCTAGTTATTCGTTTCGAGCATCAGAACTGTGAAAATTTTTAGTTTCTCAAGCGTTTTTTTCTTCCAAACTGCCATATCTCGCGAACGGATTGACCAATCCGCAATATTTCTGTTGCATCTGAAAGGAGAAACTCGCCCGATTACAACGGTATGCGTACTTTTCCCCTAGGTCGTTCTAGTTATGCTTGTCGAGCATCAGAACTGCGAAAATTTTGAGTTTCTCAAGCGTTTCTTACATCCAAACTGCCATATCTCGCGAAAGGATTGACCAATCCGCAAAATTTCTGTTGCATCTGAAAGTAGAAACTCGCCCGATTACAACGGTATGCGTACTATTCCCCTAGGCCGTTCTAGTGATTCGTTTCGAGCATCAGAACTGCGAAAATTTTGAGTTTCTCAAGCGTTTCTTACATCCAAACTGCCATATCTCGCGAACGGATTGACCAATCCGCGAAATTTCTGTTGCATCTGAAAGTAGAAACTCGTCCGATTACAACGGTATTCGTACTTTTCCCCTAGCCCGTTCTAGTTATTCGTTTCGAGCAACAGAACTGCGAAAATTTTGAGTTTCTCAAGCGTTGCTTACCTCCAAACTGCCATATCTCGCGAACGGATTGACCAATCCGCAAAATTTCTGTTGCATCTGAAAGTAGAAACTCGCCCGATTAAAACGATGTGCGTACTTTTCCCCTAGGCCGTTCTAGTTATGCTTGTCGAGCATCAGAACTGCGAAAATTTTGAGTTTCTCGAGCGTTTCTTACCTCCAAACTGCCATATCTCGCGAACGGATTGACCAATCCGCAAAATTTCTGTTGCATCTGAAGGTAGAAACTCGCCCGATTACAACGGTATGCGTACTTTTCCCCTAGGCCGTTCTAGTTATTCGTTTCGAGCATCAGAACTGCGAAAATTTTGAGTTCCTCAAGCGTTTCGTACCTCCAAACTGCCATATCTCGCGAACGGATTGACCAATCCGCAAAATTTCTGATGCATCTGAAAGTAGAAACTCGCCCGATTACAACGGTATGCGTAGGTTTCCCCTAGGCCGTTCTGGTTATTCGTTTCGAGCATCAGAACTGTGAAAATTTTGAGTTTCTCAACCGTTTCTTACCTCCGAACTGCCATATCTCGCGAACGGATTGACCAATCCGCAAAATTTCTGTTGCATCTGAAAGTAGAAACTCGCCCGATTACAACGGTGTGCGTACTTTTCCCCTAGGCCGTTCTAGTTATGCTTGTCGAGCATCAGAACTGCGAAAATTTTGAGTTTCTCGAGCGTTTCTTACCTCCAAACTGCCATATCTCGCGAACGGATTGACCAATCCGCAAAATTTCTGTTGCATCTGAAAGTAGAAACTCGCCCGATTACAACTGTATGCGTACTTTTCCCCTAGGCCGTTCTAGTTATGCTTGTCGAGCATCAGAACTGCGAAAATTTTGAGTTTCTCAAGCGTTTCTTACCTCCAAACTGCCATATCTCGCGAACGGATTGACCAATCCGCAAAATTTCTGTTGCATCTGAAAGAATAAACTCGCCCGATTACAACGGTATGCGTACTTTTCCCCTAGGCCGTTCTAGTTATTCGTTTCGAGCATCAGAACTGCGAAAATTTTGAGTTTCTCAAGCGTTTCTTACCTCCAAACTGCCATACCTCGCGAACGGATTGACCAATCCGCAAAATTTCTGTTGCATCTGAAAGTAGAAACTCGCCCGATTACAACACTATGCGTACTTTTCCCCTAGCCCGTTCTAGTTATTCGTTTCGAGCAACAGAACTGCGAAAATTTTGAGTTTCTCAAGCGTTTCTTACATCCAAACTGCCATATGTCGCGAACGGATTGACCAATCCGCAAAATTTCTGTTGCATCTGAAAGTAGAAACTAGCCCGATTACAACGGTATGCGTACTTTTCCCTTAGGCCGTTCTAGTGATTCGTTTCGAGCATCAGAACTGCGAAAATTTTGAGTTTCTCAAGCGTTTCTTACCTCCAAACTGCCATATCTCGCGAACGGATTGACCAATCCGCAAAATTTCTGTTGCATCTGAAAGTAGAAACTCGCCCGATTACAACGGTATGCGTACTTTTCCCATAGCCCGTTCTAGTTATTCGTTTCGAGCAACAGAACTGCGAAAATGTTGAGTTTCTCAAGCGTTGCTTACCTCCAAACTGTCATATCTCGCGAACGGATTGACCAATCCGCAAAATTTCTGTTGCATCTGGAAGTATAAACTCGCCCGATTACAACGGTGTGCGTACTTTTCCCCTAGGCCGTTCTAGTTATGCTTGTCGAGCATCAGAACTGCGAAAATTTTGAGTTTCTCGAGCGTTTCTTACCTCCAAACTGCCATATCTCGCGAACGGATTGACCAATCCGCAAAATTTCTGTTGTATCTGAAAGTAGAAACTCGCCCGAATACAACACTATGCGTACTTTTCCCCTAGGCCGTTCTAGTTATTCGTTTCGAGCATCAGAACTGCGAAAATTTTGAGTTTCTCAAGCGTTTCTTACTTCCAAACTGCCATATCTCGCGAACGGATTGACCAATCCGCAAAATTTCTGTTGCATCTGAAGGTAGAAACTCGCCCGATTACAACGGTATGCGTACTTTTCCTCTAGGCCGTTCTAGTTATTCGTTTCGAGCATCAGAACTGCGAAAATTTTGAGTTTCTCAAGCGTTTCGTACCTCCAAACTGCCATATCTCGCGAACGGATTGACCAATCCGCAAAATTTCTGATGCATCTGAAAGTAGAAACTCGCCCGATTACAACGGTATGCGTACGTTTCCCCTAGGCCGTTCTGGTTATTCGTTTCGAGCATCAGAACTGTGAAAATTTTGAGTTTCTCAACCGTTTCTTACCTCCGAACTGCCATATCTCGCGAACGGATTGACCAATCCGCAAAATTTCTGTTGCATCTGAAAGTAGAAACTCGCCCGATTACAACGGTGTGCGTACTTTTCCCCTAGGCCGTTCTAGTTATGTTTGTCGAGCATCAGAACTGCGAAAATTTTGAGTTTCTCGAGCGTTTCTTACCTCCAAACTGCCATATCTCGCGAACGGATTGACCAATCCGCAAAATTTCTGTTGCATCTGAAAGTAGAAACTCGCCCGATTACAACTGTATGCGTACTTTTCCCCTAGGCCGTTCTAGTTATGCTTGTCGAGCATCAGAACTGCGAAAATTTTGAGTTTCTCGAGCGTTTCTTACCTCCAAACTGCCATATCTCGCGAACGGATTGACCAATCCGCAAAATTTCTGTTGCATCTGAAAGTAGAAACTCGCCCGAATACAACACTATGCGTACTTTCCCCCTAGGCCGTTCTAGTTATTCGTTTCGAGCATCAGAACTGCGAAAATTTTGAGTTTCTCAAGCGTTTCTTACTTCCAAACTGCCATATCTCGCGAACGGATTGACCAATCCGCAAAATTTCTGTTGCATCTGAAGGTAGAAACTCGCCCGATTACAACGGTATGCGTACTTTTCCCCTTGGCCGTTCTAGTTATTTGTTTCGAGAATCAGAACTGCGAAAATTTTGAGTTTCTCAACCGTTTCTTACCTCCAAATTGCCATATCTCGCGAACGGATTGACCAATCCGCAAAATTTCTGTTGCATCTGAAAGTAGAAACTCGCCCGATTACAACGGTATGCGTACTTTTCCCATAGCCCGTTCTAGTTATTCGTTTCGAGCAACAGAACTGCGAAAATGTTGAGTTTCTCAAGCGTTGCTTACCTCCAAACTGTCATATCTCGCGAACGGATTGACCAATCCGCAAAATTTCTGTTGCATCTGGAAGTATAAACTCGCCCGATTACAACGGTGTGCGTACTTTTCCCCTAGGCCGTTCTAGTTATGCTTGTCGAGCATCAGAACTGCGAAAATTTTGAGTTTCTCGAGCGTTTCTTACCTCCAAACTGCCATATCTCGCGAACGGATTGACCAATCCGCAAAATTTCTGTTGTATCTGAAAGTAGAAACTCGCCCGAATACAACACTATGCGTACTTTTCCCCTAGGCCGTTCTAGTTATTCGTTTCGAGCATCAGAACTGCGAAAATTTTGAGTTTCTCAAGCGTTTCTTACTTCCAAACTGCCATATCTCGCGAACGGATTGACCAATCCGCAAAATTTCTGTTGCATCTGAAGGTAGAAACTCGCCCGATTACAACGGTATGCGTACTTTTCCTCTAGGCCGTTCTAGTTATTCGTTTCGAGCATCAGAACTGCGAAAATTTTGAGTTTCTCAAGCGTTTCGTACCTCCAAACTGCCATATCTCGCGAACGGATTGACCAATCCGCAAAATTTCTGATGCATCTGAAAGTAGAAACTCGCCCGATTACAACGGTATGCGTACGTTTCCCCTAGGCCGTTCTGGTTATTCGTTTCGAGCATCAGAACTGTGAAAATTTTGAGTTTCTCAACCGTTTCTTACCTCCGAACTGCCATATCTCGCGAACGGATTGACCAATCCGCAAAATTTCTGTTGCATCTGAAAGTAGAAACTCGCCCGATTACAACTGTATGCGTACTTTTCCCCTAGGCCGTTCTAGTTATGCTTGTCGAGCATCAGAACTGCGAAAATTTTGAGTTTCTCGAGCGTTTCTTACCTCCAAACTGCCATATCTCGCGAACGGATTGACCAATCCGCAAAATTTCTGTTGCATCTGAAAGTAGAAACTCGCCCGAATACAACACTATGCGTACTTTCCCCCTAGGCCGTTCTAGTTATTCGTTTCGAGCATCAGAACTGCGAAAATTTTGAGTTTCTCAAGCGTTTCTTACTTCCAAACTGCCATATCTCGCGAACGGATTGACCAATCCGCAAAATTTCTGTTGCATCTGAAGGTAGAAACTCGCCCGATTACAACGGTATGCGTACTTTTCCCCTAGGCCGTTCTAGTTATTTGTTTCGAGAATCAGAACTGCGAAAATTTTGAGTTTCTCAAGCGTTTCGTACCTCCAAACTGCCATATCTCGCGAACGGATTGACCAATCCGCAAAATTTCTGATGCATCTGAAAGTAGAAACTCGCCCGATTACAACGGTATGCGTACGTTTCCCCTAGGCCGTTCTGGTTATTCGTTTCGAGCATCAGAACTGTGAAAATTTTGAGTTTCTCAACCGTTTCTTACCTCCGAACTGCCATATCTCGCGAACGGATTGACCAATCCGCAAAATTTCTGTTGCATCTGAAAGTAGAAACTCGCCCGATTACAACGGTGTGCGTACTTTTCCCCTAGGCCGTTCTAGTTATGCTTGTCGAGCATCAGAACTGCGAAAATTTTGAGTTTCTCGAGCGTTTCTTACCTCCAAACTGTCATATCTCGCGAACGGATTGACCAATCCGCAAAATTTCTGTTGCATCTGAAAGTAGAAACTCGCCCGATTACAACGGTGTACGTACTTTTCCCCTAGGCCGTTCTTGTTATTCGTTTCGAGCATCAGAACCGCGAAAATTTTGAGTTTCTCAAGCGTTTCTTACCTCCAAACTGCCATATCTCGCGAATGGATTGACCAATCCGCAAAATTTCTGTTGCATCTGAAAGTAGATACTCGCCCGATTACAACGGTATGAGTACTTTTCCCCTAGGCCGTTCTAGTTATTCGTTTCTAGCATCAGAAATGTGAAAATTTTGAGTTTCTCAAGCGTTTCTTACCTCCAAACTGCCATATCTCGCGAACGGATAGACCAATCCGCAAAATTTCTGTTGCATCTGAAAGTAGAAACTCGCCCAATTGAAACGGTATGTGTGCTTTTCTCCTGGGCCATTCTAGTTATTCGTTTCGAGCATCAGAACTGTGCAAATTTTGAGTTTCTCAACCGTTTCTTACCTCCAAACTGCCATATCTCGCGAACGGATTTTCCAATCCGCAAAATTTCTGTTGCATCTGAAAGTAGAAACTCGTCCGATTACAACGGTATGCGTACTTTTCGCCTAGGCCGTTCTAGTTATTCGTTTCGAGCATCAGAACTGTGAAAATTTTTAGTTTCTCAAGCGTTTCTTACTTCCAAACTGCCATATCTCGCGAACGGATTGACCAATCCGCAATATTTCTGTTGCATCTGAACGTAGAAACTCGCCCGATTACAACGGTATGCGTACTTTTCCCCTAGGCCGTTCTAGTTATGCTTGTCGAGCATCAGAACTGCGAAAATTTTGAGTTTCTCCAGCGTTTCTTACCTCCAAACTGCCATATCTCGCGAACGGTTTGACGAATCCGCAAAATTTCTGTTGCATCTGAAGGTAGAAACTCGCCCGATTCCAACGGTATGCGTACTTTTCCCCTTGGCCGTTCTAGTTATTCGTTTCGAGCATCAGAACTGCGAAAATTTTGAGTTTCTCAAGCGTTTCTCACATACAAACTACCACATCTCGCGAACGGATTGTCCAATCCGCAAAATTTCTGATGCATCTGAAAGTAGAAACTCGCCCGATTACAACGGTGTACGTACTTTTCCCCTACGCCGTTCTTGTTATTCGTTTCGAGCACCAGAACCGCGAAAATTTTGAGTTTCTCAAGCGTTTCTTACCTCCAAACTGCCATATCTCGCGAACGGATTGACCAATCCGCAAAATTTCTGTTGCATCTGAAAGTAGATACTCGCCCGATTACAACGGTATGAGTACTTTTCCCCTAGGCCGTTCTAGTTATTCGTTTCTAGCATCAGAAATGTGAAAATTTTGAGTTTCTCAAGCGTTTCTTACCTCCAAACTGCCATATCTCGCGAACGGATAGACCAATCCGCAAAATTTCTGTTGCATCTGAAAGTAGAAACTCGCCCAATTGAAACGGTATGTGTGCTTTTCTCCTGGGCCATTCTAGTTATTCGTTTCGAGCATCAGAACTGTGCAAATTTTGAGTTTCTCAACCGTTTCTTACCTCCAAACTGCCATATCTCGCGAACGGATTTTCCAATCCGCGAAATTTCTGTTGCATCTGAAAGTAGAAACTCGTCCGATTACAACGGTATGCGTACTTTTCCCCTAGGCCGTTCTAGTTATGCTTGTCGAGCATCAGAACTGCGAAAATTTTGAGTTTCTCAAGCGTTTCTTACCTCCAAACTGCCATATCTCGCGAACGGTTTGACGAATCCGCAAAATTTCTGTTGCATCTGAAAGTAGGAACTCGCCCGATTACAACTGTATGCGTACTTTTCCCCTAGCCCGTTCTAGTTATTCGTTTCGAGCAACAGAACTGCGAAAATTTTGAGTTTCTCAAGCGTTTCTTACATCCAAACTGCCATATCTCGCGAACGGATTGACCAATCCGCAAAATTTCTGTTGCATCTGAAAGTATAAACTCGCCCGATTACAACGGTGTGCGTAATTTTCCCCTAGGCCGTTCTAGTTATGCTTGTCGAGCATCAGAACTGCGAAAATTTTGAGTTTCTCGAGCGTTTCTTACCTCCAAACTGCCATATCTCGCGAACGGATTGACCAATCCGCAAAATTTCTGTTGCATCTGAAAGTAGAAACTCGCCCGATTACAACACTATGCGTACTTTTCCCCTAGGCCGTTCTAGTTATTCGTTTCGAGCATCAGAACTGTGAAAATTTTTAGTTTCTCAAGCGTTTTTTTCTTCCAAACTGCCATATCTCGCGAACGGATTGACCAATCCGCAATATTTCTGTTGCATCTGAAAGTAGAAACTCGCCCGATTACAACGGTATGCGTACTTTTCCCCTAGGTCGTTCTAGTTATGCTTGTCGAGCATCAGAACTGCGAAAATTTTGAGTTTCTCAAGCGTTTCTTACATCCAAACTGCCATATCTCGCGAAAGGATTGACCAATCCGCAAAATTTCTGTTGCATCTGAAAGTAGAAACTCGCCCGATTACAACGGTATGCGTACTATTCCCCTAGGCCGTTCTAGTGATTCGTTTCGAGCATCAGAACTGCGAAAATTTTGAGTTTCTCAAGCGTTTCTTACATCCAAACTGCCATATCTCGCGAACGGATTGACCAATCCGCGAAATTTCTGTTGCATCTGAAAGTAGAAACTCGTCCGATTACAACGGTATTCGTACTTTTCCCCTAGCCCGTTCTAGTTATTCGTTTCGAGCAACAGAACTGCGAAAATTTTGAGTTTCTCAAGCGTTGCTTACCTCCAAACTGCCATATCTCGCGAACGGATTGACCAATCCGCAAAATTTCTGTTGCATCTGAAAGTAAAAACTCGCCCGATTAAAACGATGTGCGTACTTTTCCCCTAGGCCGTTCTAGTTATGCTTGTCGAGCATCAGAACTGCGAAAATTTTGAGTTTCTCGAGCGTTTCTTACCTCCAAACTGCCATATCTCGCGAACGGATTGACCAATCCGCAAAATTTCTGTTGCATCTGAAAGTAGAAACTCGCCCGATTACAACACTATGCGTACTTTTCCCCTAGGCCGTTCTAGTTATTCGTTTCGAGCATCAGAACTGCGAAAATTTTGAGTTTCTCAAGCGTTTCTTACTTCCAAACTGCCATATCTCGCGAACGGATTGACCAATCCGCAAAACTTCTGTTGCATCTGAAGGTAGAAACTCGCCCGATTACAACGGTATGCGTACTTTTCCCCTAGGCCGTTCTAGTTATTCGTTTCGAGCATCAGAACTGCGAAAATTTTGAGTTCCTCAAGCGTTTCGTACCTCCAAACTGCCATATCTCGCGAACGGATTGACCAATCCGCAAAATTTCTGATGCATCTGAAAGTAGAAACTCGCCCGATTACAACGGTATGCGTAGGTTTCCCCTAGGCCGTTCTGGTTATTCGTTTCGAGCATCAGAACTGTGAAAATTTTGAGTTTCTCAACCGTTTCTTACCTCCGAACTGCCATATCTCGCGAACGGATTGACCAATCCGCAAAATTTCTGTTGCATCTGAAAGTAGAAACTCGCCCGATTACAAGGGTGTGCGTACTTTTCCCCTAGGCCGTTCTAGTTATGCTTGTCGAGCATCAGAACTGCGAAAATTTTGAGTTTCTCGAGCGTTTCTTACCTCCAAACTGCCATATCTCGCGAACGGATTGACCAATCCGCAAAATTTCTGTTGCATCTGAAAGTAGAAACTCGCCCGATTACAACTGTATGCGTACTTTTCCCCTAGGCCGTTCTAGTTATGCTTGTCGAGCATCAGAACTGCGAAAATTTTGAGTTTCTCAAGCGTTTCTTACCTCCAAACTGCCATATCTCGCGAACGGATTGACCAATCCGCAAAATTTCTGTTGCATCTGAAAGAATAAACTCGCCCGATTACAACGGTATGCGTACTTTTCCCCTAGGCCGTTCTATTTATTCGTTTCGAGCATCAGAACTGCGAAAATTTTGAGTTTCTCAAGCGTTTCTTACTTCCAAACTGCCATATCTCGCGAAAGGATTGACCAATCCGCAAAATTTCTGTTGCATCTGAAGGTCGAAACTCGCCCGATTACAACGGTATGCGTACTTTTCCCCTAGGCCGTTCTAGTTATTCGTTTCGAGCATCAGAACTGCGAAAATTTTGAGTTTCTCAAGCGTTTCTTACCTCCAAACTGCCATACCTCGCGAACGGATTGACCAATCCGCAAAATTTCTGTTGCATCTGAAAGTAGAAACTCGCCCGATTACAACACTATGCGTACTTTTCCCCTAGGCCGTTCTAGTTATTCGTTTCGAGCATCAGAACTGCGAAAATTTTGAGTTTCTCAAGCGTTTCTTACTTCCAAACTGCCATATCTCGCGAACGGATTGACCAATCCGCAAAATTTCTGTTGCATCTGAAGGTAGAAACTCGCCCGATTACAACGGTATGCGTACTTTTCCCCTAGGCCGTTCTAGTTATTCGTTTCGAGCATCAGAACTGTGAAAATTTTGAGTTTCTCAACCGTTTCTTACCTCCGAACTGCCATATCTCGCGAACGGATTGACCAATCCGCAAAATTTCTGTTGCATCTGAAAGTAGAAACTCGCCCGATTACAACGGTGTGCGTACTTTTCCCCTAGGCCGTTCTAGTTATGCTTGTCGAGCATCAGAACTGCGAAAATTTTGAGTTTCTCGAGCGTTTCTTACCTCCAAACTGCCATATCTCGCGAACGGATTGACCAATCCGCAAAATTTCTGTTGCATCTGAAAGTAGAAACTCGCCCGATTACAACGGTGTGCGTACTTTTCCCCTAGGCCGTTCTAGTTATGCTTGTCGAGCATCAGAACTGCGAAAATTTTGAGTTTCTCAAGCGTTTCTTACTTCCAAACTGCCATATCTCGCGAACGGATTGACCAATCCGCAAAATTTCTGTTGCATCTGAAGGTAGAAACTCGCCCGATTACAACGGTATGCGTACTTTTCCCCTAGGCCGTTCTATTTATTCGTTTCGAGCATCAGAACTGCGAAAATTTTGAGTTTCTCAAGCGTTTCTTACTTCCAAACTGCCATATCTCGCGAAAGGATTGACCAATCCGCAAAATTTCTGTTGCATCTGAAGGTCGAAACTCGCCCGATTACAACGGTATGCGTACTTTTCCCCTAGGCCGTTCTAGTTATTCGTTTCGAGCATCAGAACTGCGAAAATTTTGAGTTTCTCAAGCGTTTCTTACCTCCAAACTGCCATACCTCG
This sequence comes from Ptiloglossa arizonensis, assembly GCF_051014685.1. Classification (NCBI taxonomy): domain Eukaryota; kingdom Metazoa; phylum Arthropoda; class Insecta; order Hymenoptera; family Colletidae; genus Ptiloglossa; species Ptiloglossa arizonensis. Next base: position 89,703 of record NW_027479401.1, read on the forward strand.
CGAACGGATTGACCAATCCGCAAAATTTCTGTTGCATCTGAAAGTAGAAACTCGCCCGATTACAACACTATGCGTACTTTTCCCCTAGGCCGTTCTAGTTATTCGTTTCGAGCATCAGAACTGCGAAAATTTTGAGTTTCTCAAGCGTTTCTTACTTCCAAACTGCCATATCTCGCGAACGGATTGACCAATCCGCAAAATTTCTGTTGCATCTGAAGGTAGAAACTCGCCCGATTACAACGGTATGCGTACTTTTCCCCTAGGCCGTTCTAGTTATTCGTTTCGAGCATCAGAACTGTGAAAATTTTGAGTTTCTCAACCGTTTCTTACCTCCGAACTGCCATATCTCGCGAACGGATTGACCAATCCGCAAAATTTTTGTTGCATCTGAAAGTAGAAACTCGCCCGATTACAACGGTGTGCGTACTTTTCCCCTAGGCCGTTCTAGTTATGCTTGTCGAGCATCAGAACTGCGAAAATTTTGAGTTTCTCGAGCGTTTCTTACATCCAAACTGCCATATCTCGCGAACGGATTGACCAATCCGCAAAATTTCTGTTGCATCTGAAAGTAGAAACTCGCCCGATTACAACTGTATGCGTACTTTTCCCCTAGGCCGTTCTAGTTATGCTTGTCGAGCATCAGAACTGCGAAAATTTTGAGTTTCTCAAGCGTTTCTTACCTCCAAACTGCCATATCTAGCGAACGGATTGACCAATCCGCAAAATTTCTGATGCATCTGAAAGTAGAAACTCGCCCGATTACAACGGTATGCGTAGGTTTCCCCTAGGCCGTTCTGGTTATTCGTTTCGAGCATCAGAACTGTGAAAATTTTGAGTTTCTCAACCGTTTCTTACCTCCGAACTGCCATATCTCGCGAACGGATTGACCAATCCGCAAAATTTCTGTTGCATCTGAAAGTAGAAACTCGCCCGATTACAACGGTGTGCGTACTTTTCCCCTAGGCCGTTCTAGTTATGCTTGTCGAGCATCAGAACTGCGAAAATTTTGAGTTTCTCGAGCGTTTCTTACCTCCAAACTGCCATATCTCGCGAACGGATTGACCAATCCGCAAAATTTCTGTTGCATCTGAAAGTAGAAACTCGCCCGATTACAACGGTGTGCGTACTTTTCCCCTAGGCCGTTCTAGTTATGCTTGTCGAGCATCAGAACTGCGAAAATTTTGAGTTTCTCGAGCGTTTCTTACCTCCAAACTGCCATATCTCGCGAACGGATTGACCAATCCGCAAAATTTCTGTTGCATCTGAAGGTAGAAACTCGCCCGATTACAACGGTATGCGTACTTTTCCCCTAGGCCGTTCTATTTATTCGTTTCGAGCATCAGAACTGCGAAAATTTTGAGTTTCTCAAGCGTTTCTTACTTCCAAACTGCCATATCTCGCGAAAGGATTGACCAATCCGCAAAATTTCTGTTGCATCTGAAGGTCGAAACTCGCCCGATTACAACGGTATGCGTACTTTTCCCCTAGGCCGTTCTAGTTATTCGTTTCGAGCATCAGAACTGCGAAAATTTTGAGTTTCTCAAGCGTTTCTTACCTCCAAACTGCCATACCTCGCGAACGGATTGACCAATCCGCAAAATTTCTGTTGCATCTGAAAGTAGAAACTCGCCCGATTACAACACTATGCGTACTTTTCCCCTAGGCCGTTCTAGTTATTCGTTTCGAGCATCAGAACTGCGAAAATTTTGAGTTTCTCAAGCGTTTCTTACTTCCAAACTGCCATATCTCGCGAACGGATTGACCAATCCGCAAAATTTCTGTTGCATCTGAAGGTAGAAACTCGCCCGATTACAACGGTATGCGTACTTTTCCCCTAGGCCGTTCTAGTTATTCGTTTCGAGCATCAGAACTGTGAAAATTTTGAGTTTCTCAACCGTTTCTTACCTCCAAACTGCCATATCTCGCGAACGGAGTGACCAATCCGCAAAATTTCTGATGCATCTGAAAGTAGAAACTCGCCCGATTACAACGGTATGCGTAGGTTTCCCCTAGGCCGTTCTGGTTATTCGTTTCGAGCATCAGAACTGTGAAAATTTTGAGTTTCTCAACCGTTTCTTACCTCCGAACTGCCATATCTCGCGAACGGATTGACCAATCCGCAAAATTTCTGTTGCATCTGAAAGTAGAAACTCGCCCGATTACAACGGTGTGCGTACTTTTCCCCTAGGCCGTTCTAGTTATGCTTGTCGAGCATCAGAACTGCGAAAATTTTGAGTTTCTCGAGCGTTTCTTACATCCAAACTGCCATATCTCGCGAACGGATTGACCAATCCGCAAAATTTCTGTTGCATCTGAAAGTAGAAACTCGCCCGATTACAACTGTATGCGTACTTTTCCCCTAGGCCGTTCTAGTTATGCTTGTCGAGCATCAGAACTGCGAAAATTTTGAGTTTCTCAAGCGTTTCTTACTTCCAAACTGCCATATCTCGCGAAAGGATTGACCAATCCGCAAAATTTCTGTTGCATCTGAAGGTCGAAACTCGCCCGATTACAACGGTATGCGTACTTTTCCCCTAGGCCGTTCTAGTTATTCGTTTCGAGCATCAGAACTGCGAAAATTTTGAGTTTCTCAAGCGTTTCTTACCTCCAAACTGCCATACCTCGCGAACGGATTGACCAATCCGCAAAATTTCTGTTGCATCTGAAAGTAGAAACTCGCCCGATTACAACACTATGCGTACTTTTCCCCTAGGCCGTTCTAGTTATTCGTTTCGAGCATCAGAACTGCGAAAATTTTGAGTTTCTCAAGCGTTTCTTACTTCCAAACTGCCATATCTCGCGAACGGATTGACCAATCCGCAAAATTTCTGTTGCATCTGAAAGTAGAAACTCGCCCGATTACAACGGTGTGCGTACTTTTCCCCTAGGCCGTTCTAGTTATGCTTGTCGAGCATCAGAACTGCGAAAATTTTGAGTTTCTCGAGCGTTTCTTACCTCCAAACTGCCATATCTCGCGAACGGATTGACCAATCCGCAAAATTTCTGTTGCATCTGAAAGTAGAAACTCGCCCGATTACAACTGTATGCGTACTTTTCCCCTAGGCCGTTCTAGTTATTCGTTTCGAGCATCAGAACTGCGAAAATTTTGAGTTTCTCAAGCGTTTCTTACTTCCAAACTGCCATATCTCGCGAACGGATTGACCAATCCGCAAGATTTCTGTTGCATCTGAAGGTAGAAACTCGCCCGATTACAACGGTATGCGTACTTTTCCCCTAGGCCGTTCTATTTATTCGTTTCGAGCATCAGAACTGCGAAAATTTTGAGTTTCTCAAGCGTTTCTTACTTCCAAACTGCCATATCTCGCGAAAGGATTGACCAATCCGCAAAATTTCTGTTGCATCTGAAGGTCGAAACTCGCCCGATTACAACGGTATGCGTACTTTTCCCCTAGGCCGTTCTAGTTATTCGTTTCGAGCATCAGAACTGCGAAAATTTTGAGTTTCTCAAGCGTTTCTTACCTCCAAACTGCCATACCTCGCGAACGGATTGACCAATCCGCAAAATTTCTGTTGCATCTGAAAGTAGAAACTCGCCCGATTACAACACTATGCGTACTTTTCCCCTAGGCCGTTCTAGTTATTCGTTTCGAGCATCAGAACTGCGAAAATTTTGAGTTTCTCAAGCGTTTCTTACTTCCAAACTGCCATATCTCGCGAACGGATTGACCAATCCGCAAAATTTCTGTTGCATCTGAAGGTAGAAACTCGCCCGATTACAACGGTATGCGTACTTTTCCCCTAGGCCGTTCTAGTTATTCGTTTCGAGCATCAGAACTGTGAAAATTTTGAGTTTCTCAACCGTTTCTTACCTCCAAACTGCCATATCTCGCGAACGGATTGACCAATCCGCAAAATTTCTGATGCATCTGAAAGTAGAAACTCGCCCGATTACAACGGTATGCGTAGGTTTCCCCTAGGCCGTTCTGGTTATTCGTTTCGAGCATCAGAACTGTGAAAATTTTGAGTTTCTCAACCGTTTCTTACCTCCGAACTGCCATATCTCGCGAACGGATTGACCAATCCGCAAAATTTCTGTTGCATCTGAAAGTAGAAACTCGCCCGATTACAACGGTGTGCGTACTTTTCCCCTAGGCCGTTCTAGTTATGCTTGTCGAGCATCAGAACTGCGAAAATTTTGAGTTTCTCGAGCGTTTCTTACCTCCAAACTGCCATATCTCGCGAACGGATTGACCAATCCGCAAAATTTCTGTTGCATCTGAAAGTAGAAACTCGCCCGATTACAACTGTATGCGTACTTTTCCCCTAGGCCGTTCTAGTTATGCTTGTCGAGCATCAGAACTGCGAAAATTTTGAGTTTCTCAAGCGTTTCTTACCTCCAAACTGCCATATCTCGCGAACGGATTGACCAATCCGCAAAATTTCTGTTGCATCTGAAAGAATAAACTCGCCCGATTACAACGGTATGCGTACTTTTCCCCTAGGCCGTTCTATTTATTCGTTTCGAGCATCAGAACTGCGAAAATTTTGAGTTTCTCAAGCGTTTCTTACTTCCAAACTGCCATATCTCGCGAAAGGATTGACCAATCCGCAAAATTTCTGTTGCATCTGAAGGTCGAAACTCGCCCGATTACAACGGTATGCGTACTTTTCCCCTAGGCCGTTCTAGTTATTCGTTTCGAGCATCAGAACTGCGAAAATTTTGAGTTTCTCAAGCGTTTCTTACCTCCAAACTGCCATACCTCGCGAACGGATTGACCAATCCGCAAAATTTCTGTTGCATCTGAAAGTAGAAACTCGCCCGATTACAACACTATGCGTACTTTTCCCCTAGGCCGTTCTAGTTATTCGTTTCGAGCATCAGAACTGCGAAAATTTTGAGTTTCTCAAGCGTTTCTTACTTCCAAACTGCCATATCTCGCGAACGGATTGACCAATCCGCAAAATTTCTGTTGCATCTGAAGGTAGAAACTCGCCCGATTACAACGGTATGCGTACTTTTCCCCTAGGCCGTTCTAGTTATTCGTTTCGAGCATCAGAACTGTGAAAATTTTGAGTTTCTCAACCGTTTCTTACCTCCAAACTGCCATATCTCGCGAACGGATTGACCAATCCGCAAAATTTCTGATGCATCTGAAAGTAGAAACTCGCCCGATTACAACGGTATGCGTAGGTTTCCCCTAGGCCGTTCTGGTTATTCGTTTCGAGCATCAGAACTGTGAAAATTTTGAGTTTCTCAACCGTTTCTTACCTCCGAACTGCCATATCTCGCGAACGGATTGACCAATCCGCAAAATTTCTGTTGCATCTGAAAGTAGAAACTCGCCCGATTACAACGGTGTGCGTACTTTTCCCCTAGGCCGTTCTAGTTATGCTTGTCGAGCATCAGAACTGCGAAAATTTTGAGTTTCTCGAGCGTTTCTTACCTCCAAACTGCCATATCTCGCGAACGGATTGACCAATCCGCAAAATTTCTGTTGCATCTGAAAGTAGAAACTCGCCCGATTACAACGGTATGCGTACTTTTCCCCTAGGCCGTTCTAGTTATTCGTTTCGAGCATCAGAACTGCGAAAATTTTGAGTTTTTCAAGCGTTTCTTACCTCCAAACTGCCATACCTCGCGAACGGATTGACCAATCCGCAAAATTTCTGTTGCATCTGAAAGTAGAAACTCGCCCGATTACAACACTATGCGTACTTTTCCCCTAGGCCGTTCTAGTTATTCGTTTCGAGCATCAGAACTGCGAAAATTTTGAGTTTCTCAAGCGTTTCTTACTTCCAAACTGCCATATCTCGCGAACGGATTGACCAATCCGCAAAATTTCTGTTGCATCTGAAGGTAGAAACTCGCCCGATTACAACGGTATGCGTACTTTTCCCCTAGGCCGTTCTAGTTATTCGTTTCGAGCACCAGAACTGTGAAAATTTTGAGTTTCTCAACCGTTTCTTACCTCCAAACTGCCATATCTCGCGAACGGATTGACCAATCCGCAAAATTTCTGATGCATCTGAAAGTAGAAACTCGCCCGATTACAACGGTATGCGTAGGTTTCCCCTAGGCCGTTCTGGTTATTCATTTCGAGCATCAGAACTGTGAAAATTTTGAGTTTCTCAACCGTTTCTTACCTCCGAACTGCCATATCTCTCGAACGGATTGACCAATCCGCAAAATTTCTGTTGCATCTGAAAGTAGAAACTCGCCCGATTACAACGGTGTGCGTACTTTTCCCCTAGGCCGTTCTAGTTATGCTTGTCGAGCATCAGAACTGCGAAAATTTTGAGTTTCTCGAGCGTTTCTTACCTCCAAACTGCCATATCTCGCGAACGGATTGACCAATCCGCAAAATTTCTGTTGCATCTGAAAGTAGAAACTCGCCCGATTACAACGGTATGCGTACTTTTCCCCTAGGCCGTTCTATTTATTCGTTTCGAGCATCAGAACTGCGAAAATTTTGAGTTTCTCAAGCGTTTCTTACTTCCAAACTGCCATATCTCGCGAAAGGATTGACCAATCCGCAAAATTTCTGTTGCATCTGAAGGTCGAAACTCGCCCGATTACAACGGTATGCGTACTTTTCCCCTAGGCCGTTCTAGTTATTCGTTTCGAGCATCAGAACTGCGAAAATTTTGAGTTTCTCAAGCGTTTCTTACCTCCAAACTGCCATACCTCGCGAACGGATTGACCAATCCGCAAAATTTCTGTTGCATCTGAAAGTAGAAACTCGCCCGATTACAACACTATGCGTACTTTTCCCCTAGGCCGTTCTAGTTATTCGTTTCGAGCATCAGAACTGCGAAAATTTTGAGTTTCTCAAGCGTTTCTTACTTCCAAACTGCCATATCTCGCGAACGGATTGACCAATCCGCAAAATTTCTGTTGCATCTGAAGGTAGAAACTCGCCCGATTACAACGGTATGCGTACTTTTCCCCTAGGCCGTTCTAGTTATTCGTTTCGAGCATCAGAACTGTGAAAATTTTGAGTTTCTCAACCGTTTCTTACCTCCAAACTGCCATATCTCGCGAACGGATTGACCAATCCGCAAAATTTCTGATGCATCTGAAAGTAGAAACTCGCCCGATTACAACGGTATGCGTAGGTTTCCCCTAGGCCGTTCTGGTTATTCGTTTCGAGCATCAGAACTGTGAAAATTTTGAGTTTCTCAACCGTTTCTTACCTCCGAACTGCCATATCTCGCGAACGGATTGACCAATCCGCAAAATTTCTGTTGCATCTGAAAGTAGAAACTCGCCCGATTACAACGGTGTGCGTACTTTTCCCCTAGGCCGTTCTAGTTATGCTTGTCGAGCATCAGAACTGCGAAAATTTTGAGTTTCTCGAGCGTTTCTTACCTCCAAACTGCCATATCTCGCGAACGGATTGACCAATCCGCAAAATTTCTGTTGCATCTGAAAGTAGAAACTCGCCCGATTACAACGGTATGCGTGCTTTTCCCCTAGCCCGTTCTAGTTATTCGTTTCGAGCAACAGAACTGCGAAAATTTTGAGTTTTTCAAGCGTTGCTTACTTCCAAACTGCCATATCTCGCGAACGGATTGACCAATCCGCAAAATTTCTGTTGCATCTGAAAGTAGAAACTCGCCCGATTACAACGGTATGCGTACTTTTCCCCTAGCCCGTTCTAGTTATTCGTTTCGAGCAACAGAACTGCGAAAATTTTGAGTTTTTCAAGCGTTGCTTACCTCCAAACTGCCATATCTCGCGAACGGATTGACCAATCCGCAAAATTTCTGTTGCATCTGAAAGTAGATACTCGCCCGATTACAACGGTATGAGTACTTTTCCCCTAGGCCGTTCTAGTTATTCGTTTCGAGCATCAGAACTGTGAAAATTTTGAGTTTCTCAACCGTTTCTTACCTCCAAACTGCCATATCTCGCGAACGGATTGACCAATCCGCAAAATTTCTGATGCATCTGAAAGTAGAAACTCGCCCGATTACAACGGTATGCGTAGGTTTCCCCTAGGCCGTTCTGGTTATTCGTTTCGAGCATCAGAACTGTGAAAATTTTGAGTTTCTCAACCGTTTCTTACCTCCGAACTGCCATATCTCGCGAACGGATTGACCAATCCGCAAAATTTCTGTTGCATCTGAAAGTAGAAACTCGCCCGATTACAACGGTGTGCGTACTTTTCCCCTAGGCCGTTCTAGTTATGCTTGTCGAGCATCAGAACTGCGAAAATTTTGAGTTTCTCGAGCGTTTCTTACCTCCAAACTGCCATATCTCGCGAACGGATTGACCAATCCGCAAAATTTCTGTTGCATCTGAAAGTAGAAACTCGCCCGATTACAACGGTGTGCGTACTTTTCCCCTAGGCCGTTCTAGTTATGCTTGTCGAGCATCAGAACTGCGAAAATTTTGAGTTTCTCGAGCGTTTCTTACCTCCAAACTGCCATATCTCGCGAACGGATTGACCAATCCGCAAAATTTCTGTTGCATCTGAAAGTAGAAACTCGCCCGATTACAACGGTATGCGTACTTTTCCCCTAGCCCGTTCTAGTTATTCGTTTCGAGCAACAGAACTGCGAAAATTTTGAGTTTTTCAAGCGTTGCTTACTTCCAAACTGCCATATCTCGCGAACGGATTGACCAATCCGCAAAATTTCTGTTGCATCTGAAAGTAGAAACTCGCCCGATTACAACGGTATGCGTACTTTTCCCCTAGCCCGTTCTAGTTATTCGTTTCGAGCAACAGAACTGCGAAAATTTTGAGTTTTTCAAGCGTTGCTTACCTCCAAACTGCCATATCTCGCGAACGGATTGACCAATCCGCAAAATTTCTGTTGCATCTGAAAGTAGATACTCGCCCGATTACAACGGTATGAGTACTTTTCCCCTAGGCCGTTCTAGTTATTCGTTTCGAGCATCAGAACTGTGAAAATTTTGAGTTTCTCAACCGTTTCTTACCTCCAAACTGCCATATCTCGCGAACGGATTGACCAATCCGCAAAATTTCTGATGCATCTGAAAGTAGAAACTCGCCCGATTACAACGGTATGCGTAGGTTTCCCCTAGGCCGTTCTGGTTATTCGTTTCGAGCATCAGAACTGTGAAAATTTTGAGTTTCTCAACCGTTTCTTACCTCCGAACTGCCATATCTCGCGAACGGATTGACCAATCCGCAAAATTTCTGTTGCATCTGAAAGTAGAAACTCGCCCGATTACAACGGTGTGCGTACTTTTCCCCTAGGCCGTTCTAGTTATGCTTGTCGAGCATCAGAACTGCGAAAATTTTGAGTTTCTCGAGCGTTTCTTACCTCCAAACTGCCATATCTCGCGAACGGATTGACCAATCCGCAAAATTTCTGTTGCATCTGAAAGTAGAAACTCGCCCGATTACAACGGTGTGCGTACTTTTCCCCTAGGCCGTTCTAGTTATGCTTGTCGAGCATCAGAACTGCGAAAATTTTGAGTTTCTCGAGCGTTTCTTACCTCCAAACTGCCATATCTCGCGAACGGATTGACCAATCCGCAAAATTTCTGTTGCATCTGAAAGTATAAACTCGCCCGATTACAACTGTATGCGTACTTTTCCCCTAGGCCGTTCTAGTTATTCGTTTCGAGCATCAGAACTGTGCAAATTTTGAGTTTCTCAACCGTTTCTTACCTCCAAACTGCCATATCTCGCGAACAGATTTTCCAATCCGCAAAATTTCTGTTGCATCTGAAAGTAGAAACTCGTCCGATTACAACGGTATGCGTACTTTTCCCCTAGGCCGTTCTAGTTATTCGTTTCGAGCATCAGAACTGTGAAAATTTTTAGTTTCTCAAGCGTTTCTTTCTTCCAAACTGCCATATCTCGCGAACGGATTGACCAATCCGCAATATTTCTGTTGCATCTGAAAGTAGAAACTCGCCCGATTACAACGGTATGCGTACTTTTCCCCTAGGCCGTTCTAGTTATGCTTTTCGAGCATCAGAACTGCGAAAATTTTGAGTTTCTCAAGCGTTTCTTACCTCCAAACTGCCATATCTCGCGAACGGTTTGAAGAATCCGCAAAATTTCTGTTGCATCTGAAAGTAGAAACTCGCCCGATTACAACTGTATGCGTACTTTTCCCCTAGCCCGATCTAGTTATTCGTTTCGAGCAACAGAACTGCGAAAATTTTGAGTTACTCAAGCGTTTCTTACATCCAAACTGCCATATCTCGCGAACGGATTGACCAATCCGCAAAATTTCTGTTGCATCTGAAAGTAGAAGCTCGCCCGATTACAACGGTATGCGTACTATTCCCCTAGGCCGTTCTAGTGATTCGTTTCGAGCATCAGAACTGCGAAAATTTTGAGTTTCTCAAGCGTTTCTTACATCCAAACTGCCATATCTCGCGAACGGATTGACCAATCCGCAAAATTTCTGTTGCATCTGAAAGTAGAAACTCGCCCGATTACAACGGTATGCGTACTATTCCCCTAGGCCGTTCTAGTGATTCGTTTCGAGCATCAGAACTGCGAAAATTTTGAGTTTCTCAAGCGTTTCTTACCTCCAAACTGCCATATCTCGCGAACGGATTGACCAATCCGCAAAATTTCTGTTGCATCTGAAAGTAGAAACTCGTCCGATTACAACTGTATGCGTACTTTTCCCCTAGCCCGTTCTAGTTATTCGTTTCGAGCAACAGAAATGCGAAAATTTTGAGTTTCTCAAGCGTTGCTTACCTCCAAACTGCCATATCTCGCGAACGGATTGACCAATCCGCAAAATTTCTGTTGCATCTGAAGGTAGAAACTCGCCCGATTACAACGGTATGCGTACTTTTCCCCTAGGCCGTTCTAGTTATTCGTTTCGAGCATCAGAACTGCGAAAATTTTGAGTTTCTCAAGCGTTTCTCACCTACAAACTACCACATCTCGCGAACGGACTGTCCAATCCGCAAAATTTCTGATGCATCTGAAAGTAGAAACTCGCCCGATTACAACGGTGTGCGTACTTTTCCCCTAGGCCGTTCTTGTTATTCGTTTCGAGCATCAGAACCGCGAAAATTTTGAGTTTCTCAAGCGTTTCTTACATCCAAACTGCCATATCTCGCGAACGGATTGACCAATCCGCAAAATTTCTGTTGCATCTGAAAGTAGAAACTCGCCCGATTACAGCGGTATGCGTACTTTTCCCCTAGGCCGTTCTAGTTATTCGTTTCGAGCATCAGAACTGCGATAATTTTGAGTTTCTCATGCGTTTCTTACATCCAAACTGCCATATCTCGCGAACGGATTGACCAATCCGCAAAATTTCTGTTGCATCTGAAAGTAGAAACTCGCCCGATTACAATGGTATGCGTACTTTTCCCCTAGCCCGTTCTAGTTATTCGTTTCGAGCAACAGAACTGCGAAAATTTTGAGTTCCTCAAGCGTTGCTTACCTCCAAACTGCCATATCTCGCGAACGGATTGACCAATCCGCAAAATTTCTGTTGCATCTGAAAGTAGAAACTCGCCCGATTACAACGGTGTGCGTACTTTTCCCCTAGGCCGTTCTAGTTATGCTTGTCGAGCATCAGAACTGCGAAAATTTTGAGTTTCTCGAGCGTTTCTTACCTCGAAACTGCCATATCTCGCGAACGGATTGACCAATCCGCAAAATTTCTGTTGCATCTGAAAGTAGAAACTCGCCCGATTACAACGGTATGCGTACTTTTCCCCTAGGCCGTTCTAGTTATTCGTTTCGAGCATCAGAACTGCGAAAATTTTGAGTTTCTCAAGCGTTTCTTACATCCAAACTGCCATATCTCGCGAACGGATTGACCAATCCGCAAAATTTCTGTTGCATCTGAAAGTAGAAACTCGCCCGATTACAATGGTATGCGTACTTTTCCCCTAGCCCGTTCTAGTTATTTGTTTCGAGCAACAGAACTGCGAAAATTTTGAGTTTCTCAAGCGTTGCTTACCTCCAAACTGCCATATCTCGCGAACGGATTGACCAATCCGCAAAATTTCTGTTGCATCTGAAAGTAGAAACTCGCCCGATTACAACGGTGTGCGTACTTTTCCCCTAGGCCGTTCTAGTTATGCTTTTCGAGCATCAGAACTGCGAAAATTTTGAGTTTCTCAAGCGTTTCTTACCTCCAAACTGCCATATCTCGCGAACGGTTTGAAGAATCCGCAAAATTTCTGTTGCATCTGAAAGTAGAAACTCGCCCGATTACAACTGTATGCGTACTTTTCCCCTAGCCCGATCTAGTTATTCGTTTCGAGCAACAGAACTGCGAAAATTTTGAGTTTCTCAAGCGTTTCTTACATCCAAACTGCCATATCTCGCGAACGGATTGACCAATCCGCAAAATTTCTGTTGCATCTGAAAGTAGAAACTCGCCCGATTACAATGGTATGCGTACTTTTCCCCTAGCCCGTTCTAGTTATTTGTTTCGAGCAACAGAACTGCGAAAATTTTGAGTTTCTCAAGCGTTGCTTACCTCCAAACTGCCATATCTCGCGAACGGATTGACCAATCCGCAAAATTTCTGTTGCATCTGAAAGTAGAAACTCGCCCGATTACAACGGTGTGCGTACTTTTCCCCTAGGCCGTTCTAGTTATGCTTTTCGAGCATCAGAACTGCGAAAATTTTGAGTTTCTCAAGCGTTTCTTACCTCCAAACTGCCATATCTCGCGAACGGTTTGAAGAATCCGCAAAATTTCTGTTGCATCTGAAAGTAGAAACTCGCCCGATTACAACTGTATGCGTACTTTTCCCCTAGCCCGATCTAGTTATTCGTTTCGAGCAACAGAACTGCGAAAATTTTGAGTTTCTCAAGCGTTTCTTACATCCAAACTGCCATATCTCGCGAACGGATTGACCAATCCGCAAAATTTCTGTTGCATCTGAAAGTAGATACTCGCCCGATTACAACGGTATGAGTACTTTTCCCCTAGGCCGTTCTAGTTATTCGTTTCGAGCATCAGAACTGTGAAAATTTTGAGTTTCTCAACCGTTTCTTACCTCCAAACTGCCATATCTCGCGAACGGATTGACCAATCCGCAAAATTTCTGATGCATCTGAAAGTAGAAACTCGCCCGATTACAACGGTATGCGTAGGTTTCCCCTAGGCCGTTCTGGTTATTCGTTTCGAGAATCAGAACTGTGAAAATTTTGAGTTTCTCAACCGTTTCTTACCTCCGAACTGCCATATCTCGCGAACGGATTGACCAATCCGCAAAATTTCTGTTGCATCTGAAAGTAGAAACTCGCCCGATTACAACGGTGTGCGTACTTTTCCCCTAGGCCGTTCTAGTTATGCTTGTCGAGCATCAGAACTGCGAAAATTTTGAGTTTCTCGAGCGTTTCTTACCTCCAAACTGCCATATCTCGCGAACGGATTGACCAATCCGCAAAATTTCTGTTGCATCTGAAAGTAGAAACTCGCCCGATTACAACGGTATGCGTACTTTTCCCCTAGCCCGTTCTAGTTATTCGTTTCGAGCAACAGAACTGCGAAAATTTTGAGTTTTTCAAGCGTTGCTTACCTCCAAACTGCCATATCTCGCGAACGGATAGACCAATCCGCAAAATTTCTGTTGCATCTGAAAGTAGAAACTCGCCCAATTGAAACGGTATGTGTGCTTTTCTCCTGGGCCATTCTAGTTATTCGTTTCGAGCATCAGAACTGTGCAAATTTTGAGTTTCTCAACCGTTTCTTACCTACAAACTGCCATATCTCGCGAACAGATTTTCCAATCCGCAAAATTTCTGTTGCATCTGAAAGTAGAAACTCGTCCGATTACAACGGTATGCGTACTTTTCCCCTAGGCCGTTCTAGTTATTCGTTTCGAGCATCAGAACTGTGAAAATTTTTAGTTTCTCAAGCGTTTCTTTCTTCCAAACTGCCATATCTCGCGAACGGATTGACCAATCCGCAATATTTCTGTTGCATCTGAAAGTAGAAACTCGCCCGATTACAACGGTATGCGTACTTTTCCCCTAGGCCGTTCTAGTTATGCTTTTCGAGCATCAGAACTGCGAAAATTTTGAGTTTCTCAAGCGTTTCTTACCTCCAAACTGCCATATCTCGCGAACGGTTTGAAGAATCCGCAAAATTTCTGTTGCATCTGAAAGTAGAAACTCGCCCGATTACAACTGTATGCGTACTTTTCCCCTAGCCCGATCTAGTTATTCGTTTCGAGCAACAGAACTGCGAAAATTTTGAGTTACTCAAGCGTTTCTTACATCCAAACTGCCATATCTCGCGAACGGATTGACCAATCCGCAAAATTTCTGTTGCATCTGAAAGTAGAAGCTCGCCCGATTACAACGGTATGCGTACTATTCCCCTAGGCCGTTCTAGTGATTCGTTTCGAGCATCAGAACTGCGAAAATTTTGAGTTTCTCAAGCGTTTCTTACATCCAAACTGCCATATCTCGCGAACGGATTGACCAATCCGCAAAATTTCTGTTGCATCTGAAAGTAGAAACTCGCCCGATTACAACGGTATGCGTACTATTCCCCTAGGCCGTTCTAGTGATTCGTTTCGAGCATCAGAACTGCGAAAATTTTGAGTTTCTCAAGCGTTTCTTACCTCCAAACTGCCATATCTCGCGAACGGATTGACCAATCCGCAAAATTTCTGTTGCATCTGAAAGTAGAAACTCGTCCGATTACAACTGTATGCGTACTTTTCCCCTAGCCCGTTCTAGTTATTCGTTTCGAGCAACAGAACTGCGAAAATTTTGAGTTTCTCAAGCGTTGCTTACCTCCAAACTGCCATATCTCGCGAACGGATTGACCAATCCGCAAAATTTCTGTTGCATCTGAAGGTAGAAACTCGCCCGATTACAACGGTATGCGTACTTTTCCCCTAGGCCGTTCTAGTTATTCGTTTCGAGCATCAGAACTGCGAAAATTTTGAGTTTCTCAAGCGTTTCTCACCTACAAACTACCACATCTCGCGAACGGATTGTCCAATCCGCAAAATTTCTGATGCATCTGAAAGTAGAAACTCGCCCGATTACAACGGTGTGCGTACTTTTCCCCTAGGCCGTTCTTGTTATTCGTTTCGAGCATCAGAACCGCGAAAATTTTGAGTTTCTCAAGCGTTTCTTACATCCAAACTGCCATATCTCGCGAACGGA
This sequence comes from Ptiloglossa arizonensis, assembly GCF_051014685.1. NCBI lineage: Eukaryota > Metazoa > Arthropoda > Insecta > Hymenoptera > Colletidae > Ptiloglossa > Ptiloglossa arizonensis. The sequence continues at coordinate 104,761 of NW_027479401.1, forward strand.
TTGACCAATCCGCAAAATTTCTGTTGCATCTGAAAGTAGAAACTCGCCCGATTACAACGGTATGCGTACTTTTCCCCTAGGCCGTTCTAGTTATTCGTTTCGAGCATCAGAACTGCGAAAATTTTGAGTTTCTCAAGCGTTTCTTACATCCAAACTGCCATATCTCGCGAACGGATTGACCAATCCGCAAAATTTCTGTTGCATCTGAAAGTAGAAACTCGCCCGATTACAACGGTATGCGTACTATTCCCCTAGGCCGTTCTAGTGATTCGTTTCGAGCATCAGAACTGCGAAAATTTTGAGTTTCTCAAGCGTTTCTTACCTCCAAACTGCCATATCTCGCGAACGGATTGACCAATCCGCAAAATTTCTGTTGCATCTGAAAGTAGAAACTCGTCCGATTACAACTGTATGCGTACTTTTCCCCTAGCCCGTTCTAGTTATTCGTTTCGAGCAACAGAACTGCGAAAATTTTGAGTTTCTCAAGCGTTGCTTACCTCCAAACTGCCATATCTCGCGAACGGATTGACCAATCCGCAAAATTTCTGTTGCATCTGAAGGTAGAAACTCGCCCGATTACAACGGTATGCGTACTTTTCCCCTAGGCCGTTCTAGTTATTCGTTTCGAGCATCAGAACTGCGAAAATTTTGAGTTTCTCAAGCGTTTCTCACCTACAAACTACCACATCTCGCGAACGGATTGTCCAATCCGCAAAATTTCTGATGCATCTGAAAGTAGAAACTCGCCCGATTACAACGGTGTGCGTACTTTTCCCCTAGGCCGTTCTTGTTATTCGTTTCGAGCATCAGAACCGCGAAAATTTTGAGTTTCTCAAGCGTTTCTTACATCCAAACTGCCATATCTCGCGAACGGATTGACCAATCCGCAAAATTTCTGTTGCATCTGAAAGTAGAAACTCGCCCGATTACAACGGTATGCGTACTTTTCCCCTAGGCCGTTCTAGTTATTCGTTTCGAGCATCAGAACTGCGAAAATTTTGAGTTTCTCGAGCGTTTCTTACCTCCAAACTGCCATATCTCGCGAACGGATTGACCAATCCGCAAAATTTCTGTTGCATCTGAAAGTATAAACTCGCCCGATTACAACTGTATGCGTACTTTTCCCCTAGGCCGTTCTAGTTATTCGTTTCGAGCATCAGAACTGTGCAAATTTTGAGTTTCTCAACCGTTTCTTACCTCCAAACTGCCATATCTCGCGAACAGATTTTCCAATCCGCAAAATTTCTGTTGCATCTGAAAGTAGAAACTCGTCCGATTACAACGGTATGCGTACTTTTCCCCTAGGCCGTTCTAGTTATTCGTTTCGAGCATCAGAACTGTGAAAATTTTTAGTTTCTCAAGCGTTTCTTTCTTCCAAACTGCCATATCTCGCGAACGGATTGACCAATCCGCAATATTTCTGTTGCATCTGAAAGTAGAAACTCGCCCGATTACAACGGTATGCGTACTTTTCCCCTAGGCCGTTCTAGTTATGCTTTTCGAGCATCAGAACTGCGAAAATTTTGAGTTTCTCAAGCGTTTCTTACCTCCAAACTGCCATATCTCGCGAACGGTTTGAAGAATCCGCAAAATTTCTGTTGCATCTGAAAGTAGAAACTCGCCCGATTACAACTGTATGCGTACTTTTCCCCTAGCCCGATCTAGTTATTCGTTTCGAGCAACAGAACTGCGAAAATTTTGAGTTACTCAAGCGTTTCTTACATCCAAACTGCCATATCTCGCGAACGGATTGACCAATCCGCAAAATTTCTGTTGCATCTGAAAGTAGAAGCTCGCCCGATTACAACGGTATGCGTACTATTCCCCTAGGCCGTTCTAGTGATTCGTTTCGAGCATCAGAACTGCGAAAATTTTGAGTTTCTCAAGCGTTTCTTACATCCAAACTGCCATATCTCGCGAACGGATTGACCAATCCGCAAAATTTCTGTTGCATCTGAAAGTAGAAACTCGCCCGATTACAACGGTATGCGTACTATTCCCCTAGGCCGTTCTAGTGATTCGTTTCGAGCATCAGAACTGCGAAAATTTTGAGTTTCTCAAGCGTTTCTTACCTCCAAACTGCCATATCTCGCGAACGGATTGACCAATCCGCAAAATTTCTGTTGCATCTGAAAGTAGAAACTCGTCCGATTACAACTGTATGCGTACTTTTCCCCTAGCCCGTTCTAGTTATTCGTTTCGAGCAACAGAAATGCGAAAATTTTGAGTTTCTCAAGCGTTGCTTACCTCCAAACTGCCATATCTCGCGAACGGATTGACCAATCCGCAAAATTTCTGTTGCATCTGAAGGTAGAAACTCGCCCGATTACAACGGTATGCGTACTTTTCCCCTAGGCCGTTCTAGTTATTCGTTTCGAGCATCAGAACTGCGAAAATTTTGAGTTTCTCAAGCGTTTCTCACCTACAAACTACCACATCTCGCGAACGGACTGTCCAATCCGCAAAATTTCTGATGCATCTGAAAGTAGAAACTCGCCCGATTACAACGGTGTGCGTACTTTTCCCCTAGGCCGTTCTTGTTATTCGTTTCGAGCATCAGAACCGCGAAAATTTTGAGTTTCTCAAGCGTTTCTTACATCCAAACTGCCATATCTCGCGAACGGATTGACCAATCCGCAAAATTTCTGTTGCATCTGAAAGTAGAAACTCGCCCGATTACAGCGGTATGCGTACTTTTCCCCTAGGCCGTTCTAGTTATTCGTTTCGAGCATCAGAACTGCGAAAATTTTGAGTTTCTCATGCGTTTCTTACATCCAAACTGCCATATCTCGCGAACGGATTGACCAATCCGCAAAATTTCTGTTGCATCTGAAAGTAGAAACTCGCCCGATTACAATGGTATGCGTACTTTTCCCCTAGCCCGTTCTAGTTATTCGTTTCGAGCAACAGAACTGCGAAAATTTTGAGTTCCTCAAGCGTTGCTTACCTCCAAACTGCCATATCTCGCGAACGGATTGACCAATCCGCAAAATTTCTGTTGCATCTGAAAGTAGAAACTCGCCCGATTACAACGGTGTGCGTACTTTTCCCCTAGGCCGTTCTAGTTATGCTTGTCGAGCATCAGAACTGCGAAAATTTTGAGTTTCTCGAGCGTTTCTTACCTCGAAACTGCCATATCTCGCGAACGGATTGACCAATCCGCAAAATTTCTGTTGCATCTGAAAGTAGAAACTCGCCCGATTACAACGGTATGCGTACTTTTCCCCTAGGCCGTTCTAGTTATTCGTTTCGAGCATCAGAACTGCGAAAATTTTGAGTTTCTCAAGCGTTTCTTACATCCAAACTGCCATATCTCGCGAACGGATTGACCAATCCGCAAAATTTCTGTTGCATCTGAAAGTAGAAACTCGCCCGATTACAATGGTATGCGTACTTTTCCCCTAGCCCGTTCTAGTTATTTGTTTCGAGCAACAGAACTGCGAAAATTTTGAGTTTCTCAAGCGTTGCTTACCTCCAAACTGCCATATCTCGCGAACGGAATGACCAATCCGCAAAATTTCTGTTGCATCTGAAAGTAGAAACTCGCCCGATTACAACGGTGTGCGTACTTTTCCCCTAGGCCGTTCTAGTTATGCTTTTCGAGCATCAGAACTGCGAAAATTTTGAGTTTCTCAAGCGTTTCTTACCTCCAAACTGCCATATCTCGCGAACGGTTTGAAGAATCCGCAAAATTTCTGTTGCATCTGAAAGTAGAAACTCGCCCGATTACAACTGTATGCGTACTTTTCCCCTAGCCCGATCTAGTTATTCGTTTCGAGCAACAGAACTGCGAAAATTTTGAGTTTCTCAAGCGTTTCTTACATCCAAACTGCCATATCTCGCGAACGGATTGACCAATCCGCAAAATTTCTGTTGCATCTGAAAGTAGATACTCGCCCGATTACAACGGTATGAGTACTTTTCCCCTAGGCCGTTCTAGTTATTCGTTTCGAGCATCAGAACTGTGAAAATTTTGAGTTTCTCAACCGTTTCTTACCTCCAAACTGCCATATCTCGCGAACGGATTGACCAATCCGCAAAATTTCTGATGCATCTGAAAGTAGAAACTCGCCCGATTACAACGGTATGCGTAGGTTTCCCCTAGGCCGTTCTGGTTATTCGTTTCGAGAATCAGAACTGTGAAAATTTTGAGTTTCTCAACCGTTTCTTACCTCCGAACTGCCATATCTCGCGAACGGATAGACCAATCCGCAAAATTTCTGTTGCATCTGAAAGTAGAAACTCGCCCAATTGAAACGGTATGTGTGCTTTTCTCCTGGGCCATTCTAGTTATTCGTTTCGAGCATCAGAACTGTGCAAATTTTGAGTTTCTCAACCGTTTCTTACCTACAAACTGCCATATCTCGCGAACAGATTTTCCAATCCGCAAAATTTCTGTTGCATCTGAAAGTAGAAACTCGTCCGATTACAACGGTATGCGTACTTTTCCCCTAGGCCGTTCTAGTTATTCGTTTCGAGCATCAGAACTGTGAAAATTTTTAGTTTCTCAAGCGTTTCTTTCTTCCAAACTGCCATATCTCGCGAACGGATTGACCAATCCGCAATATTTCTGTTGCATCTGAAAGTAGAAACTCGCCCGATTACAACGGTATGCGTACTTTTCCCCTAGGCCGTTCTAGTTATGCTTTTCGAGCATCAGAACTGCGAAAATTTTGAGTTTCTCAAGCGTTTCTTACCTCCAAACTGCCATATCTCGCGAACGGTTTGAAGAATCCGCAAAATTTCTGTTGCATCTGAAAGTAGAAACTCGCCCGATTACAACTGTATGCGTACTTTTCCCCTAGCCCGATCTAGTTATTCGTTTCGAGCAACAGAACTGCGAAAATTTTGAGTTACTCAAGCGTTTCTTACATCCAAACTGCCATATCTCGCGAACGGATTGACCAATCCGCAAAATTTCTGTTGCATCTGAAAGTAGAAGCTCGCCCGATTACAACGGTATGCGTACTATTCCCCTAGGCCGTTCTAGTGATTCGTTTCGAGCATCAGAACTGCGAAAATTTTGAGTTTCTCAAGCGTTTCTTACATCCAAACTGCCATATCTCGCGAACGGATTGACCAATCCGCAAAATTTCTGTTGCATCTGAAAGTAGAAACTCGCCCGATTACAACGGTATGCGTACTATTCCCCTAGGCCGTTCTAGTGATTCGTTTCGAGCATCAGAACTGCGAAAATTTTGAGTTTCTCAAGCGTTTCTTACCTCCAAACTGCCATATCTCGCGAACGGATTGACCAATCCGCAAAATTTCTGTTGCATCTGAAAGTAGAAACTCGTCCGATTACAACTGTATGCGTACTTTTCCCCTAGCCCGTTCTAGTTATTCGTTTCGAGCAACAGAACTGCGAAAATTTTGAGTTTCTCAAGCGTTGCTTACCTCCAAACTGCCATATCTCGCGAACGGATTGACCAATCCGCAAAATTTCTGTTGCATCTGAAGGTAGAAACTCGCCCGATTACAACGGTATGCGTACTTTTCCCCTAGGCCGTTCTAGTTATTCGTTTCGAGCATCAGAACTGCGAAAATTTTGAGTTTCTCAAGCGTTTCTCACCTACAAACTACCACATCTCGCGAACGGATTGTCCAATCCGCAAAATTTCTGATGCATCTGAAAGTAGAAACTCGCCCGATTACAACGGTGTGCGTACTTTTCCCCTAGGCCGTTCTTGTTATTCGTTTCGAGCATCAGAACCGCGAAAATTTTGAGTTTCTCAAGCGTTTCTTACATCCAAACTGCCATATCTCGCGAACGGATTGACCAATCCGCAAAATTTCTGTTGCATCTGAAAGTAGAAACTCGCCCGATTACAACGGTATGCGTACTTTTCCCCTAGGCCGTTCTAGTTATTCGTTTCGAGCATCAGAACTGCGAAAATTTTGAGTTTCTCAAGCGTTTCTTACATCCAAACTGCCATATCTCGCGAACGGATTGACCAATCCGCAAAATTTCTGTTGCATCTGAAAGTAGAAACTCGCCCGATTACAACGGTATGCGTACTATTCCCCTAGGCCGTTCTAGTGATTCGTTTCGAGCATCAGAACTGCGAAAATTTTGAGTTTCTCAAGCGTTTCTTACCTCCAAACTGCCATATCTCGCGAACGGATTGACCAATCCGCAAAATTTCTGTTGCATCTGAAAGTAGAAACTCGTCCGATTACAACTGTATGCGTACTTTTCCCCTAGCCCGTTCTAGTTATTCGTTTCGAGCAACAGAACTGCGAAAATTTTGAGTTTCTCAAGCGTTGCTTACCTCCAAACTGCCATATCTCGCGAACGGATTGACCAATCCGCAAAATTTCTGTTGCATCTGAAGGTAGAAACTCGCCCGATTACAACGGTATGCGTACTTTTCCCCTAGGCCGTTCTAGTTATTCGTTTCGAGCATCAGAACTGCGAAAATTTTGAGTTTCTCAAGCGTTTCTCACCTACAAACTACCACATCTCGCGAACGGATTGTCCAATCCGCAAAATTTCTGATGCATCTGAAAGTAGAAACTCGCCCGATTACAACGGTGTGCGTACTTTTCCCCTAGGCCGTTCTTGTTATTCGTTTCGAGCATCAGAACCGCGAAAATTTTGAGTTTCTCAAGCGTTTCTTACATCCAAACTGCCATATCTCGCGAACGGATTGACCAATCCGCAAAATTTCTGTTGCATCTGAAAGTAGAAACTCGCCCGATTACAACGGTATGCGTACTTTTCCCCTAGGCCGTTCTAGTTATTCGTTTCGAGCATCAGAACTGCGAAAATTTTGAGTTTCTCAAGCGTTTCTTACATCCAAACTGCCATATCTCGCGAACGGATTGACCAATCCGCAAAATTTCTGTTGCATCTGAAAGTAGAAACTCGCCCGATTACAATGGTATGCGTACTTTTCCCCTAGCCCGTTCTAGTTATTCGTTTCGAGCAACAGAACTGCGAAAATTTTGAGTTCCTCAAGCGTTGCTTACCTCCAAACTGCCATATCTCGCGAACGGATTGACCAATCCGCAAAATTTCTGTTGCATCTGAAAGTAGAAACTCGCCCGATTACAACGGTGTGCGTACTTTTCCCCTAGGCCGTTCTAGTTATGCTTGTCGAGCATCAGAACTGCGAAAATTTTGAGTTTCTCGAGCGTTTCTTACCTCCAAACTGCCATATCTCGCGAACGGATTGACCAATCCGCAAAATTTCTGTTGCATCTGAAAGTAGAAACTCGCCCGATTACAACACTATGCGTACTTTTCCCCTAGGCCGTTCTAGTTATTCGTTTCGAGCATCAGAACCGCGAAAATTTTGAGTTTCTCAAGCGTTTCTTACATCCAAACTGCCATATCTCACGAACGGATTGACCAATCCGCAAAATTTCTGTTGCATCTGAAAGTAGAAACTCGCCCGATTACAACGGTATGCGTACTTTTCCCCTAGGCCGTTCTAGTTATTCGTTTCGAGCATCAGAACTGCGAAAATTTTGAGTTTCTCAAGCGTTTCTTACATCCAAACTGCCATATCTCGCGAACGGATTGACCAATCCGCAAAATTTCTGTTGCATCTGAAAGTAGAAACTCGCCCGATTACAATGGTATGCGTACTTTTCCCCTAGCCCGTTCTAGTTATTTGTTTCGAGCAACAGAACTGCGAAAATTTTGAGTTTCTCAAGCGTTGCTTACCTCCAAACTGCCATATCTCGCGAACGGATTGACCAATCCGCAAAATTTCTGTTGCATCTGAAAGTAGAAACTCGCCCGATTACAACGGTGTGCGTACTTTTCCCCTAGGCCGTTCTAGTTATGCTTTTCGAGCATCAGAACTGCGAAAATTTTGAGTTTCTCAAGCGTTTCTTACCTCCAAACTGCCATATCTCGCGAACGGTTTGAAGAATCCGCAAAATTTCTGTTGCATCTGAAAGTAGAAACTCGCCCGATTACAACTGTATGCGTACTTTTCCCCTAGCCCGATCTAGTTATTCGTTTCGAGCAACAGAACTGCGAAAATTTTGAGTTTCTCAAGCGTTTCTTACATCCAAACTGCCATATCTCGCGAACGGATTGACCAATCCGCAAAATTTCTGTTGCATCTGAAAGTAGAAGCTCGCCCGATTACAACGGTATGCGTACTATTCCCCTAGGCCGTTCTAGTGATTCGTTTCGAGCATCAGAACTGCGAAAATTTTGAGTTTCTCAAGCGTTTCTTACATCCGAACTGCCATATCTCGCGAACGGATTGACCAATCCGCAAAATTTCTGTTGCATCTGAAAGTAGAAACTCGCCCGATTACAACGGTATGCGTACTATTCCCCTAGGCCGTTCTAGTGATTCGTTTCGAGCATCAGAACTGCGAAAATTTTGAGTTTCTCAAGCGTTTCTTACCTCCAAACTGCCATATCTCGCGAACGGATTGACCAATCCGCAAAATTTCTGTTGCATCTGAAAGTAGAAACTCGTCCGATTACAACTGTATGCGTACTTTTTCCCTAGCCCGTTCTAGTTATTCGTTTCGAGCAACAGAACTGCGAAAATTTTGAGTTTCTCAAGCGTTGCTTACCTCCAAACTGCCATATCTCGCGAACGGATTGACCAATCCGCAAAATTTCTGTTGCATCTGAAGGTAGAAACTCGCCCGATTACAACGGTATGCGTACTTTTCCCCTAGGCCGTTCTAGTTATTCGTTTCGAGCATCAGAACTGCGAAAATTTTGAGTTTCTCAAGCGTTTCTCACCTACAAACTACCACATCTCGCGAACGGATTGTCCAATCCGCAAAATTTCTGATGCATCTGAAAGTAGAAACTCGCCCGATTACAACGGTGTGCGTACTTTTCCCCTAGGCCGTTCTAGTGATTCGTTTCGAGCATCAGAACTGCGAAAATTTTGAGTTTCTCAAGCGTTTCTTACATCCAAACTGCCATATCTCGCGAACGGATTGACCTATCCGCAAAATTTCTGTTGCATCTGAAAGTAGAAACTCGCCCGATTACAACGGTATGCGTACTATTCCCCTAGGCCGTTCTAGTGATTCGTTTCGAGCATCAGAACTGCGAAAATTTTGAGTTTCTCAAGCGTTTCTTACCTCCAAACTGCCATATCTCGCGAACGGATTGACCAATCCGCAAAATTTCTGTTGCATCTGAAAGTAGAAACTCGTCCGATTACAACTGTATGCGTACTTTTCCCCTAGCCCGTTCTAGTTATTCGTTTCGAGCAACAGAACTGCGAAAATTTTGAGTTTCTCAAGCGTTGCTTACCTCCAAACTGCCATATCTCGCGAACGGATTGACCAATCCGCAAAATTTCTGTTGCATCTGAAGGTAGAAACTCGCCCGATTACAACGGTGTGCGTACTTTTCCCCTAGGCCGTTCTAGTTATGCTTGTCGAGCATCAGAACTGCGAAAATTTTGAGTTTCTCGAGCGTTTCTTACCTCCAAACTGCCATATCTCGCGAACGGATTGACCAATCCGCAAAATTTCTGTTGCATCTGAAAGTAGAAACTCGCCCGATTACAACACTATGCGTACTTTTCCCCTAGGCCGTTCTAGTTATTCGTTTCGAGCATCAGAACCGCGAAAATTTTGAGTTTCTCAAGCGTTTCTTACATCCAAACTGCCATATCTCGCGAACGGATTGACCAATCCGCAAAATTTCTGTTGCATCTGAAAGTAGAAACTCGCCCGATTACAACGGTATGCGTACTTTTCCCCTAGGCCGTTCTAGTTATTCGTTTCGAGCATCAGAACTGCGAAAATTTTGAGTTTCTCAAGCGTTTCTTACATCCAAACTGCCATATCTCGCGAACGGATTGACCAATCCGCAAAATTTCTGTTGCATCTGAAAGTAGAAACTCGCCCGATTACAATGGTATGCGTACTTTTCCCCTAGCCCGTTCTAGTTATTTGTTTCGAGCAACAGAACTGCGAAAATTTTGAGTTTCTCAAGCGTTGCTTACCTCCAAACTGCCATATCTCGCGAACGGATTGACCAATCCGCAAAATTTCTGTTGCATCTGAAAGTAGAAACTCGCCCGATTACAACGGTGTGCGTACTTTTCCCCTAGGCCGTTCTAGTTATGCTTTTCGAGCATCAGAACTGCGAAAATTTTGAGTTTCTCAAGCGTTTCTTACCTCCAAACTGCCATATCTCGCGAACGGTTTGAAGAAACCGCAAAATTTCTGTTGCATCTGAAAGTAGAAACTCGCCCGATTACAACTGTATGCGTACTTTTCCCCTAGCCCGATCTAGTTATTCGTTTCGAGCAACAGAACTGCGAAAATTTTGAGTTTCTCAAGCGTTTCTTACATCCAAACTGCCATATCTCGCGAACGGATTGACCAATCCGCAAAATTTCTGTTGCATCTGAAAGTAGAAGCTCGCCCGATTACAACGGTATGCGTACTATTCCCCTAGGCCGTTCTAGTGATTCGTTTCGAGCATCAGAACTGCGAAAATTTTGAGTTTCTCAAGCGTTTCTTACATCCAAACTGCCATATCTCGCGAAAGGATTGACCAATCCGCAAAATTTCTGTTGCATCTGAAAGTAGAAACTCGCCCGATTACAACGGTATGCGTACTATTCCCCTAGGCCGTTCTAGTGATTCGTTTCGAGCATCAGAACTGCGAAAATTTTGAGTTTCTCAAGCGTTTCTTACCTCCAAACTGCCATATCTCGCGAACGGATTGACCAATCCGCAAAATTTCTGTTGCATCTGAAAGTAGAAACTCGTCCGATTACAACTGTATGCGTACTTTTCCCCTAGCCCGTTCTAGTTATTCGTTTCGAGCAACAGAACTGCGAAAATTTTGAGTTTCTCAAGCGTTGCTTACCTCCAAACTGCCATATCTCGCGAACGGATTGACCAATCCGCAAAATTTCTGTTGCATCTGAAGGTAGAAACTCGCCCGATTACAACGGTATGCGTACTTTTCCCCTAGGCCGTTCTAGTTATTCGTTTCGAGCATCAGAACTGCGAAAATTTTGAGTTTCTCAAGCGTTTCTCACCTACAAACTACCACATCTCGCGAACGGATTGTCCAGTCCGCAAAATTTCTGATGCATCTGAAAGTAGAAACTCGCCCGATTACAACGGTGTGCGTACTTTTCCCCTAGGCCGTTCTTGTTATTCGTTTCGAGCATCAGAACCGCGAAAATTTTGAGTTTCTCAAGCGTTTCTTACATCCAAACTGCCATATCTCGCGAACGGATTGACCAATCCGCAAAATTTCTGTTGCATCTGAAAGTAGAAACTCGCCCGATTACAACGGTATGCGTACTTTTCCCCTAGGCCGTTCTAGTTATTCGTTTCGAGCATCAGAACTGCGAAAATTTTGAGTTTCTCAAGCGTTGCTTACCTCCAAACTGCCATATCTCGCGAACGGATTGACCAATCCGCAAAATTTCTGTTGCATCTGAAGGTAGAAACTCGCCCGATTACAACGGTATGCGTACTTTTCCCCTAGGCCGTTCTAGTTATTCGTTTCGAGCATCAGAACTGTGAAAATTTTGAGTTTTTCAAGCGTTGCTTACCTCCAAACTGCCATATCTCGCGAACGGATTGACCAATCCGCAAAATTTCTGTTGCATCTGAAAGTAGAAACTCGCCCGATTACAACGGTATGCGTACTTTTCCCCTAGCCCGTTCTAGTTATTCGTTTCGAGCAACAGAACTGCGAAAATTTTGAGTTTTTCAAGCGTTGCTTACCTCCAAACTGCCATATCTCGCGAACGGATTGACCAATCCGCAAAATTTCTGTTGCATCTGAAAGTAGATACTCGCCCGATTACAACGGTATGAGTACTTTTCCCCTAGGCCGTTCTAGTTATTCGTTTCGAGCATCAGAACTGTGAAAATTTTGAGTTTCTCAACCGTTTCTTACCTCCAAACTGCCATATCTCGCGAACGGATTGACCAATCCGCAAAATTTCTGATGCATCTGAAAGTAGAAACTCGCCCGATTACAACGGTATGCGTAGGTTTCCCCTAGGCCGTTCTGGTTATTCGTTTCGAGAATCAGAACTGTGAAAATTTTGAGTTTCTCAACCGTTTCTTACCTCCGAACTGCCATATCTCGCGAACGGATTGACCAATCCGCAAAATTTCTGTTGCATCTGAAAGTAGAAACTCGCCCGATTACAACGGTGTGCGTACTTTTCCCCTAGGCCGTTCTAGTTATGCTTGTCGAGCATCAGAACTGCGAAAATTTTGAGTTTCTCGAGCGTTTCTTACCTCCAAACTGCCATATCTCGCGAACGGATTGACCAATCCGCAAAATTTCTGTTGCATCTGAAAGTAGAAACTCGCCCGATTACAACGGTATGCGTACTTTTCCCCTAGCCCGTTCTAGTTATTCGTTTCGAGCAACAGAACTGCGAAAATTTTGAGTTTTTCAAGCGTTGCTTACCTCCAAACTGCCATATCTCGCAAACGGATAGACCAATCCGCAAAATTTCTGTTGCATCTGAAAGTAGAAACTCGCCCAATTGAAACGGTATGTGTGCTTTTCTCCTGGGCCATTCTAGTTATTCGTTTCGAGCATCAGAACTGTGCAAATTTTGAGTTTCTCAACCGTTTCTTACCTCCAAACTGCCATATCTCGCGAACAGATTTTCCAATCCGCAAAATTTCTGTTGCATCTGAAAGTAGAAACTCGTCCGATTACAACGGTATGCGTACTTTTCCCCTAGGCCGTTCTAGTTATTCGTTTCGAGCATCAGAACTGTGAAAATTTTTAGTTTCTCAAGCGTTTCTTTCTTCCAAACTGCCATATCTCGCGAACGGATTGACCAATCCGCAATATTTCTGTTGCATCTGAAAGTAGAAACTCGTCCGATTACAACTGTATGCGTACTTTTCCCCTAGCCCGTTCTAGTTATTCGTTTCGAGCAACAGAACTGCGAAAATTTTGAGTTTTTCAAGCGTTGCTTACCTCCAAACTGCCATATCTCGCGAACGGATTGACCAATCCGCAAAATTTCTGTTGCATCTGAAAGTAGAAACTCGCCCGATTACAACGGTATGCGTACTTTTCCCCTAGGCCGTTCTAGTTATTCGTTTCGAGCATCAGAACTGCGAAAATTTTGAGTTTCTCAAGCGTTGCTTACCTCCAAACTGCCATATCTCGCGAACGGATTGACCAATCCGCAAAATTTCTGTTGCATCTGAAGGTAGAAACTCGCCCGATTACAACGGTATGCGTACTTTTCCCCTAGGCCGTTCTAGTTATTCGTTTCGAGCATCAGAACTGTGAAAATTTTGAGTTTTTCAAGCGTTGCTTACCTCCAAACTGCCATATCTCGCGAACGGATTGACCAATCCGCAAAATTTCTGTTGCATCTGAAAGTAGAAACTCGCCCGATTACAACGGTATGCGTACTTTTCCCCTAGCCCGTTCTAGTTATTCGTTTCGAGCAACAGAACTGCGAAAATTTTGAGTTTTTCAAGCGTTGCTTACCTCCAAACTGCCATATCTCGCGAACGGATTGACCAATCCGCAAAATTTCTGTTGCATCTGAAAGTAGATACTCGCCCGATTACAACGGTATGAGTACTTTTCCCCTAGGCCGTTCTAGTTATTCGTTTCGAGCATCAGAACTGTGAAAATTTTGAGTTTCTCAACCGTTTCTTACCTCCAAACTGCCATATCTCGCGAACGGATTGACCAATCCGCAAAATTTCTGATGCATCTGAAAGTAGAAACTCGCCCGATTACAACGGTATGCGTAGGTTTCCCCTAGGCCGTTCTGGTTATTCGTTTCGAGAATCAGAACTGTGAAAATTTTGAGTTTCTCAACCGTTTCTTACCTCCGAACTGCCATATCTCGCGAACGGATTGACCAATCCGCAAAATTTCTGTTGCATCTGAAAGTAGAAACTCGCCCGATTACAACGGTGTGCGTACTTTTCCCCTAGGCCGTTCTAGTTATGCTTGTCGAGCATCAGAACTGCGAAAATTTTGAGTTTCTCGAGCGTTTCTTACCTCCAAACTGCCATATCTCGCGAACGGATTGACCAATCCGCAAAATTTCTGTTGCATCTGAAAGTAGAAACTCGCCCGATTACAACGGTATGCGTACTTTTCCCCTAGCCCGTTCTAGTTATTCGTTTCGAGCAACAGAACTGCGAAAATTTTGAGTTTTTCAAGCGTTGCTTACCTCCAAACTGCCATATCTCGCAAACGGATAGACCAATCCGCAAAATTTCTGTTGCATCTGAAAGTAGAAACTCGCCCAATTGAAACGGTATGTGTGCTTTTCTCCTGGGCCATTCTAGTTATTCGTTTCGAGCATCAGAACTGTGCAAATTTTGAGTTTCTCAACCGTTTCTTACCTCCAAACTGCCATATCTCGCGAACAGATTTTCCAATCCGCAAAATTTCTGTTGCATCTGAAAGTAGAAACTCGTCCGATTACAACGGTATGCGTACTTTTCCCCTAGGCCGTTCTAGTTATTCGTTTCGAGCATCAGAACTGTGAAAATTTTTAGTTTCTCAAGCGTTTCTTTCTTCCAAACTGCCATATCTCGCGAACGGATTGACCAATCCGCAATATTTCTGTTGCATCTGAAAGTAGAAACTCGTCCGATTACAACTGTATGCGTACTTTTCCCCTAGCCCGTTCTAGTTATTCGTTTCGAGCAACAGAACTGCGAAAATTTTGAGTTTTTCAAGCGTTGCTTACCTCCAAACTGCCATATCTCGCGAACGGATTGACCAATCCGCAAAATTTCTGTTGCATCTGAAAGTAGAAACTCGCCCGATTACAACGGTATGCGTACTTTTCCCCTAGCCCGTTCTAGTTATTCGTTTCGAGCAACAGAACTGCGAAAATTTTGAGTTTTTCAAGCGTTGCTTACCTCCAAACTGCCATATCTCGCGAACGGATTGACCAATCCGCAAAATTTCTGTTGCATCTGAAAGTAGATACTCGCCCGATTACAACGGTATGAGTACTTTTCCCCTAGGCCGTTCTAGTTATTCGTTTCGAGCATCAGAACTGTGAAAATTTTGAGTTTCTCAACCGTTTCTTACCTCCAAACTGCCATATCTCGCGAACGGATTGACCAATCCGCAAAATTTCTGATGCATCTGAAAGTAGAAACTCGCCCGATTACAACGGTATGCGTAGGTTTCCCCTAGGCCGTTCTGGTTATTCGTTTCGAGAATCAGAACTGTGAAAATTTTGAGTTTCTCAACCGTTTCTTACCTCCGAACTGCCATATCTCGCGAACGGATTGACCAATCCGCAAAATTTCTGTTGCATCTGAAAGTAGAAACTCGCCCGATTACAACGGTGTGCGTACTTTTCCCCTAGGCCGTTCTAGTTATGCTTGTCGAGCATCAGAACTGCGAAAATTTTGAGTTTCTCGAGCGTTTCTTACCTCCAAACTGCCATATCTCGCGAACGGATTGACCAATCCGCAAAATTTCTGTTGCATCTGAAAGTAGAAACTCGCCCGATTACAACGGTATGCGTACTTTTCCCCTAGCCCGTTCTAGTTATTCGTTTCGAGCAACAGAACTGCGAAAATTTTGAGTTTTTCAAGCGTTGCTTACCTCCAAACTGCCATATCTCGCAAACGGATAGACCAATCCGCAAAATTTCTGTTGCATCTGAAAGTAGAAACTCGCCCAATTGAAACGGTATGTGTGCTTTTCTCCTGGGCCATTCTAGTTATTCGTTTCGAGCATCAGAACTGTGCAAATTTTGAGTTTCTCAACCGTTTCTTACCTCCAAACTGCCATATCCCGCGAACAGATTTTCCAATCCGCAAAATTTCTGTTGCATCTGAAAGTAGAAACTCGTGCGATTACAACGGTATGCGTACTTTTCCCCTAGGCCGTTCTAGTTATTCGTTTCGAGCATCAGAACTGTGAAAATTTTTAGTTTCTCAAGCGTTTCTTTCTTCCAAACTGCCATATCTCGCGAACGGATTGACCAATCCGCAATATTTCTGTTGCATCTGAAAGTAGAAACTCGCCCGATTACAACGGTATGCGTACTTTTCCCCTAGGCCGTTCTAGTTATGCTTTTCGAGCATCAGAACTGCGAAAATTTTGAGTTTCTCAAGCGTTTCTTACCTCCAAACTGCCATATCTCGCGAACGGTTTGAAGAATCCGCAAAATTTCTGTTGCATCTGAAAGTAGAAACTCGCCCGATTACAACTGTATGCGTACTTTTCCCCTAGCCCGATCTAGTTATTCGTTTCGAGCAACAGAACTGCGAAAATTTTGAGTTACTCAAGCGTTTCTTACATCCAAACTGCCATATCTCGCGAACGGATTGACCAATCCGCAAAATTTCTGTTGCATCTGAAAGTAGAAGCTCGCCCGATTACAACGGTATGCGTACTATTCCCCTAGGCCGTTCTAGTGATTCGTTTCGAGCATCAGAACTGCGAAAATTTTGAGTTTCTCAAGCGTTTCTTACATCCAAACTGCCATATCTCGCGAACGGATTGACCAATCCGCAAAATTTCTGTTGCATCTGAAAGTAGAAACTCGCCCGCTTACAACGGTATGCGTACTATTCCCCTAGGCCGTTCTAGTGATTCGTTTCGAGCATCAGAACTGCGAAAATTTTGAGTTTCTCAAGCGTTTCTTACCTCCAAACTGCCATATCTCGCGAACGGATTGACCAATCCGCAAAATTTCTGTTGCATCTGAAAGTAGAAACTCGTCCGATTACAACTGTATGCGTACTTTTCCCCTAGCCCGTTCTAGTTATTCGTTTCGAGCAACAGAACTGCGAAAATTTTGAGTTTCTCAAGCGTTGCTTACCTCCAAACTGCCATATCTCGCGAACGGATTGACCAATCCGCAAAATTTCTGTTGCATCTGAAGGTAGAAACTCGCCCGATTACAACGGTATGCGTACTTTTCCCCTAGGCCGTTCTAGTTATTCGTTTCGAGCATCAGAACTGCGAAAATTTTGAGTTTCTCAAGCGTTTCTTACATCCAAACTGCCATATCTCGCGAACGGATTGACCAATCCGCAAAATTTCTGTTGCATCTGAAAGTAGAAACTCGCCCGATTACAATGGTATGCGTACTTTTCCCCTAGCCCGTTCTAGTTATTCGTTTCGAGCAACAGAACTGCGAAAATTTTGAGTTCCTCAAGCGTTGCTTACCTCCAAACTGCCATATCTCGCGAACGGATTGACCAATCCGCAAAATTTCTGTTGCATCTGAAAGTAGAAACTCGCCCGATTACAACGGTGTGCGTACTTTTCCCCTAGGCCGTTCTAGTTATGCTTGTCGAGCATCAGAACTGCGAAAATTTTGAGTTTCTCGAGCGTTTCTTACCTCGAAACTGCCATATCTCGCGAACGGATTGACCAATCCGCAAAATTTCTGTTGCATCTGAAAGTAGAAACTCGCCCGATTACAACACTATGCGTACTTTTCCCCTAGGCCGTTCTAGTTATTCGTTTCGAGCATCAGAACCGCGAAAATTTTGAGTTTCTCAAGCGTTTCTTACATCCAAACTGCCATATCTCGCGAACGGATTGACCAATCCGCAAAATTTCTGTTGCATCTGAAAGTAGAAACTCGCCCGATTACAACGGTATGCGTACTTTTCCCCTAGGCCGTTCTAGTTATTCGTTTCGAGCATCAGAACTGCGAAAATTTTGAGTTTCTCAAGCGTTTCTTACATCCAAACTGCCATATCTCGCGAACGGATTGACCAATCCGCAAAATTTCTGTTGCATCTGAAAGTAGAAACTCGCCCGATTACAATGGTATGCGTACTTTTCCCCTAGCCCGTTCTAGTTATTTGTTTCGAGCAACAGAACTGCGAAAATTTTGAGTTTCTCAAGCGTTGCTTACCTCCAAACTGCCATATCTCGCGAACGGATTGACCAATCCGCAAAATTTCTGTTGCATCTGTAAGTAGAAACTCGCCCGATTACAACGGTGTGCGTACTTTTCCCCTAGGCCGTTCTAGTTATGCTTTTCGAGCATCAGAACTGCGAAAATTTTGAGTTTCTCAAGCGTTTCTTACCTACAAACTGCCATATCTCGCGAACGGTTTGAAGAATCCGCAAAATTTCTGTTGCATCTGAAAGTAGAAACTCGCCCGATTACAACTGTATGCGTACTTTTCCCCTAGCCCGATCTAGTTATTCGTTTCGAGCAACAGAACTGCGAAAATTTTGAGTTTCTCAAGCGTTTCTTACATCCAAACTGCCATATCTCGCGAACGGATTGACCAATCCGCAAAATTTCTGTTGCATCTGAAAGTAGATACTCGCCCGATTACAACGGTATGAGTACTTTTCCCCTAGGCTGTTCTAGTTATTCGTTTCGAGCATCAGAACTGTGAAAATTTTGAGTTTCTCAACCGTTTCTTACCTCCAAACTGCCATATCTCGCGAACGGATTGACCAATCCGCAAAATTTCTGATGCATCTGAAAGTAGAAACTCGCCCGATTACAACGGTATGCGTAGGTTTCCCCTAGGCCGTTCTGGTTATTCGTTTCGAGAATCAGAACTGTGAAAATTTTGAGTTTCTCAACCGTTTCTTACCTCCGAACTGCCATATCTCGCGAACGGATTGACCAATCCGCAAAATTTCTGTTGCATCTGAAAGTAGAAACTCGCCCGATTACAACGGTGTGCGTACTTTTCCCCTAGGCCGTTCTAGTTATGCTTGTCGAGCATCAGAACTGCGAAAATTTTGAGTTTCTCGAGCGTTTCTTACCTCCAAACTGCCATATCTCGCGAACGGATTGACCAATCCGCAAAATTTCTGTTGCATCTGAAAGTAGAAACTAGCCCGATTACAATGGTATGCGTACTTTTCCCCTAGCCCGTTCTAGTTATTTGTTTCGAGCAACAGAACTGCGAAAATTTTGAGTTTCTCAAGCGTTGCTTACCTCCAAACTGCCATATCTCGCGAACGGATTGACCAATCCGCAAAATTTCTGTTGCATCTGAAAGTAGAAACTCGCCCGATTACAACGGTGTGCGTACTTTTCCCCTAGGCCGTTCTAGTTATGCTTTTCGAGCATCAGAACTGCGAAAATTTTGAGTTTCTCAAGCGTTTCTTACCTCCAAACTGCCATATCTCGCGAACGGTTTGAAGAATCCGCAAAATTTCTGTTGCATCTGAAAGTAGAAACTCGCCCGATTACAACTGTATGCGTACTTTTCCCCTAGCCCGATCTAGTGATTCGTTTCGAGCATCAGAACTGCGAAAATTTTGAGTTTCTCAAGCGTTTCTTACATCCGAACTGCCATATCTCGCGAACGGATTGACCAATCCGCAAAATTTCTGTTGCATCTGAAAGTAGAAACTCGCCCGATTACAACGGTATGCGTACTATTCCCCTAGGCCGTTCTAGTGATTCGTTTCGAGCATCAGAACTGCGAAAATTTTGAGTTTCTCAAGCGTTTCTTACCTCCAAACTGCCATATCTCGCGAACGGATTGACCAATCCGCAAAATTTCTGTTGCATCTGAAAGTAGAAACTCGTCCGATTACAACTGTATGCGTACTTTTTCCCTAGCCCGTTCTAGTTATTCGTTTCGAGCAACAGAACTGCGAAAATTTTGAGTTTCTCAAGCGTTGCTTACCTCCAAACTGCCATATCTCGCGAACGGATTGACCAATCCGCAAAATTTCTGTTGCATCTGAAGGTAGAAACTCGCCCGATTACAACGGTATGCGTACTTTTCCCCTAGGCCGTTCTAGTTATTCGTTTCGAGCATCAGAACTGCGAAAATTTTGAGTTTCTCAAGCGTTTCTCACCTACAAACTACCACATCTCGCGAACGGATTGTCCAATCCGCAAAATTTCTGATGCATCTGAAAGTAGAAACTCGCCCGATTACAACGGTGTGCGTACTTTTCCCCTAGGCCGTTCTAGTGATTCGTTTCGAGCATCAGAACTGCGAAAATTTTGAGTTTCTCAAGCGTTTCCTACATCCAAACTGCCATATCTCGCGAACGGATTGACCAATCCGCAAAATTTCTGTTGCATCTGAAAGTAGAAACTCGCCCGATTACAACGGTATGCGTACTTTTCCCCTAGGCCGTTCTAGTTATTCGTTTCGAGCATCAGAACTGCGAAAATTTTGAGTTTCTCAAGCGTTTCTTACATCCAAACTGCCATATCTCGCGAACGGATTGACCAATCCGCAAAATTTCTGTTGCATCTGAAAGTAGAAACTCGCCCGATTACAATGGTATGCGTACTTTTCCCCTAGCCCGTTCTAGTTATTTGTTTCGAGCAACAGAACTGCGAAAATTTTGAGTTTCTCAAGCGTTGCTTACCTCCAAACTGCCATATCTCGCGAACGGATTGACCAATCCGCAAAATTTCTGTTGCATCTGAAAGTAGAAACTCGCCCGATTACAACGGTGTGCGTACTTTTCCCCTAGGCCGTTCTAGTTATGCTTTTCGAGCATCAGAACTGCGAAAATTTTGAGTTTCTCAAGCGTTTCTTACCTCCAAACTGCCATATCTCGCGAACGGTTTGAAGAAACCGCAAAATTTCTGTTGCATCTGAAAGTAGAAACTCGCCCGATTACAACTGTATGCGTACTTTTCCCCTAGCCCGATCTAGTTATTCGTTTCGAGCAACAAAACTGCGAAAATTTTGAGTTTCTCAAGCGTTTCTTACATCCAAACTGCCATATCTCGCGAACGGATTGACCAATCCGCAAAATTTCTGTTGCATCTGAAAGTAGAAACTCGCCCGATTACAACGGTATGCGTACTATTCCCCTAGGCCGTTCTAGTGATTCGTTTCGAGCATCAGAACTGCGAAAATTTTGAGTTTCTCAAGCGTTTCTTACCTCCAAACTGCCATATCTCGCGAACGGATTGACCAATCCGCAAAATTTCTGTTGCATCTGAAAGTAGAAACTCGTCAGATTACAACTGTATGCGTACTTTTCCCCTAGCCCGTTCTAGTTATTCGTTTCGAGCAACAGAACTGCGAAAATTTTGAGTTTCTCAAGCGTTGCTTACCTCCAAACTGCCATATCTCGCGAACGGATTGACCAATCCGCAAAATTTCTGTTGCATCTGAAGGTAGAAACTCGCCCGATTACAACGGTATGCGTACTTTTCCCCTAGGCCGTTCTAGTTATTCGTTTCGAGCATCAGAACTGCGAAAATTTTGAGTTTCTCAAGCGTTTCTCACCTACAAACTACCACATCTCGCGAACGGATTGTCCAATCCGCAAAATTTCTGATGCATCTGAAAGTAGAAACTCGCCCGATTACAACGGTGTGCGTACTTTTCCCCTAGGCCGTTCTTGTTATTCGTTTCGAGCATCAGAACCGCGAAAATTTTGAGTTTCTCAAGCGTTTCTTACATCCAAACTGCCATATCTCGCGAACGGATTGACCAATCCGCAAAATTTCTGTTGCATCTGAAAGTAGAAACTCGCCCGATTACAACGGTATGCGTACTTTTCCCCTAGGCCGTTCTAGTTATTCGTTTCGAGCATCAGAACTGCGAAAATTTTGAGTTTCTCAAGCGTTTCTCACCTACAAACTACCACATCTCGCGAACGGATTGTCCAATCCGCAAAATTTCTGATGCATCTGAAAGTAGAAACTCGCCCGATTACAACGGTGTGCGTACTTTTCCCCTAGGCCGTTCTAGTGATTCGTTTCGAGCATCAGAACTGCGAAAATTTTGAGTTTCTCAAGCGTTTCCTACATCCAAACTGCCATATCTCGCGAACGGATTGACCAATCCGCAAAATTTCTGTTGCATCTGAAAGTAGAAACTCGCCCGATTACAACGGTATGCGTACTTTTCCCCTAGGCCGTTCTAGTTATTCGTTTCGAGCATCAGAACTGCGAAAATTTTGAGTTTCTCAAGCGTTTCTTACATCCAAACTGCCATATCTCGCGAACGGATTGACCAATCCGCAAAATTTCTGTTGCATCTGAAAGTAGAAACTCGCCCGATTACAATGGTATGCGTACTTTTCCCCTAGCCCGTTCTAGTTATTTGTTTCGAGCAACAGAACTGCGAAAATTTTGAGTTTCTCAAGCGTTGCTTACCTCCAAACTGCCATATCTCGCGAACGGATTGACCAATCCGCAAAATTTCTGTTGCATCTGAAAGTAGAAACTCGCCCGATTACAACGGTGTGCGTACTTTTCCCCTAGGCCGTTCTAGTTATGCTTTTCGAGCATCAGAACTGCGAAAATTTTGAGTTTCTCAAGCGTTTCTTACCTCCAAACTGCCATATCTCGCGAACGGTTTGAAGAAACCGCAAAATTTCTGTTGCATCTGAAAGTAGAAACTCGCCCGATTACAACTGTATGCGTACTTTTCCCCTAGCCCGATCTAGTTATTCGTTTCGAGCAACAAAACTGCGAAAATTTTGAGTTTCTCAAGCGTTTCTTACATCCAAACTGCCATATCTCGCGAACGGATTGACCAATCCGCAAAATTTCTGTTGCATCTGAAAGTAGAAACTCGCCCGATTACAACGGTATGCGTACTATTCCCCTAGGCCGTTCTAGTGATTCGTTTCGAGCATCAGAACTGCGAAAATTTTGAGTTTCTCAAGCGTTTCTTACCTCCAAACTGCCATATCTCGCGAACGGATTGACCAATCCGCAAAATTTCTGTTGCATCTGAAAGTAGAAACTCGTCAGATTACAACTGTATGCGTACTTTTCCCCTAGCCCGTTCTAGTTATTCGTTTCGAGCAACAGAACTGCGAAAATTTTGAGTTTCTCAAGCGTTGCTTACCTCCAAACTGCCATATCTCGCGAACGGATTGACCAATCCGCAAAATTTCTGTTGCATCTGAAGGTAGAAACTCGCCCGATTACAACGGTATGCGTACTTTTCCCCTAGGCCGTTCTAGTTATTCGTTTCGAGCATCAGAACTGCGAAAATTTTGAGTTTCTCAAGCGTTTCTCACCTACAAACTACCACATCTCGCGAACGGATTGTCCAATCCGCAAAATTTCTGATGCATCTGAAAGTAGAAACTCGCCCGATTACAACGGTGTGCGTACTTTTCCCCTAGGCCGTTCTTGTTATTCGTTTCGAGCATCAGAACCGCGAAAATTTTGAGTTTCTCAAGCGTTTCTTACATCCAAACTGCCATATCTCGCGAACGGATTGACCAATCCGCAAAATTTCTGTTGCATCTGAAAGTAGAAACTCGCCCGATTACAACGGTATGCGTACTTTTCCCATAGGCCGTTCTAGTTATTCGTTTCGAGCATCAGAACTGCGAAAATTTTGAGTTTCTCAAGCGTTTCTTACATCCAAACTGCCATATCTCGCGAACGGATTGACCAATCCGCAAAATTTCTGTTGCATCTGAAAGTAGAAACTCGCCCGATTACAATGGTATGCGTACTTTTCCCCTAGCCCGTTCTAGTTATTCGTTTCGAGCAACAGAACTGCGAAAATTTTGAGTTCCTCAAGCGTTGCTTACCTCCAAACTGCCATATCTCGCGAACGGATTGACCAATCCGCAAAATTTCTGTTGCATCTGAAAGTAGAAACTCGCCCGATTACAACGGTGTGCGTACTTTTCCCCTAGGCCGTTCTAGTTATGCTTGTCCAGCATCAGAACTGCGAAAATTTTGAGTTTCTCGAGCGTTTCTTACCTCCAAACTGCCATATCTCGCGAACGGATTAACCAATCCGCAAAATTTCTGTTGCATCTGAAAGTAGAAACTCGCCCGATTACAACACTATGCGTACTTTTCCCCTAGGCCGTTCTAGTTATTCGTTTCGAGCATCAGAACCGCGAAAATTTTTAGTTTCTCAAGCGTTTCTTACATCCAAACTGCCATATCTCGCGAACGGATTGACCAATCCGCAAAATTTCTGTTGCATCTGAAAGTAGAAACTCGCCCGATTACAACGGTGTGCGTACTTTTCCCCTAGGCCGTTCTAGTTATGCTTGTCGAGCATCAGAACTGCGAAAATTTTGAGTTTCTCGAGCGTTTCTTACCTCCAAACTGCCATATCTCGCGAACGGATTGACCAATCCGCAAAATTTCTGTTGCATCTGAAAGTAGAAACTCGCCCGATTACAACGGTGTGCGTACTTTTCCCCTAGGCTGTTCTACTTATTCGTTTCGAGCATCAGAACTGCGAAAATGTTGAGTTTCTCAAGCGGTTCTTACCTACAAACTGCCATGTCTCGCGAACGGATTGACCAATCCGCAAAATTTCTGTTGCATCTGAAGGTAGAAACTCGCCCGATTACAACGGTATGCGTACTTTTCCCCTAGCCCGTTCTAGTTATTCGTTTCGAGCAACAGAACTGCGAAAATTTTGAGTTTTTCAAACGTTGCTTACCTCCAAACTGCCATATCTCGCGAACGGATTGACCAATCCGCAAAATTTCTGTTGCATCTGAAAGTAGAAACTCGCCCGATTACAACACTATGCGTACTTTTCCCCTAGGCCGTTCTAGTTATTCGTTTCGAGCATCAGAACCGCGAACATTTTTAGTTTCTCAAGCGTTTCTTACATCCAAACTGCCATATCTCGCGAACGGATTGACCAATCCGCAAAATTTCTGTTGCATCTGAAAGTAGAAACTCGCCCGATTACAACGGTGTGCGTACTTTTCCCCTAGGCCGTTCTAGTTATGCTTGTCGAGCATCAGAACTGCGAAAATTTTGAGTTTCTCGAGCGTTTCTTACCTCCAAACTGCCATATCTCGTGAACGGATTGACCAATCCGCAAAATTTCTGTTGCATCTGAAAGTAGAAACTCGCCCGATTACAACACTATGCGTACTTTTCCCCTAGGCCGTTCTAGTTATTCGTTTCGAGCATCAGAACTGCGAAAATTTTGAGTTTCTCAAGCGTTTCTTACTTCCAAACTGCCATATCTCGCGAACGGATTGACCAATCCGCAAAATTCCTGTTGCATCTGAAAGTAGAAACTCGCCCGATTACAACGGTATGCGTACTTTTCCCCTAGCCCGTTCTAGTTATTCGTTTCGAGCAACAGAACTGCGAAAATTTTGAGTTTTTCAAGCGTTGCTTACCTCCAAACTGCCATATCTCCCGAACGGATTGACCAATCCGAAAAATTTCTGTTGCAT
This sequence comes from Ptiloglossa arizonensis, assembly GCF_051014685.1. Classification (NCBI taxonomy): domain Eukaryota; kingdom Metazoa; phylum Arthropoda; class Insecta; order Hymenoptera; family Colletidae; genus Ptiloglossa; species Ptiloglossa arizonensis. The sequence continues at coordinate 129,815 of NW_027479401.1, forward strand.
CTGAAAGTAGAAACTCGCCCGATTACAACGGTAAGCGTACTTTTCCCCTAGCCCGTTCTAGTTATTCGTTTCGAGCAACAGAACTGCGAAAATTTTGAGTTTTTCGAACGTTGCTTACCTCCAAACTGCCATATCTCGCGAACGGATTGACCAATCCGCAAAATTTCTGTTGCATCTGAAAGTAGAAACTCGCCCGATTACAACACTATGCGTACTTTTCCCCTAGGCCGTTCTAGTTATTCGTTTCGAGCATCAGAACCGCGAAAATTTTTAGTTTCTCAAGCGTTTCTTACATCCAAACTGCCATATCTCGCGAACGGATTGACCAATCCGCAAAATTTCTGTTGCATCTGAAAGTAGAAACTCGCCCGATTACAACGGTGTGCGTACTTTTCCCCTAGGCCGTTCTAGTTATGCTTGTCGAGCATCAGAACTGCGAAAATTTTGAGTTTCTCGAGCGTTTCTTACCTCCAAACTGCCATATCTCGTGAACGGATTGACCAATCCGCAAAATTTCTGTTGCATCTGAAAGTAGAAACTCGCCCGATTACAACACTATGCGTACTTTTCCCCTAGGCCGTTCTAGTTATTCGTTTCGAGCATCAGAACTGCGAAAATTTTGAGTTTCTCAAGCGTTTCTTACTTCCAAACTGCCATATCTCGCGAACGGATTGACCAATCCGCAAAATTCCTGTTGCATCTGAAAGTAGAAACTCGCCCGATTACAACGGTATGCGTACTTTTCCCCTAGCCCGTTCTAGTTATTCGTTTCCAGCAACAGAACTGCGAAAATTTTGAGTTTTTCAAGCGTTGCTTACCTCCAAACTGCCATATCTCGCGAACGGATTGACCAATCCGCAAAATTTCTGTTGCATCTGAAAGTAGAAACTCGCCCGATTACAACACTATGCGTACTTTTCCCCCAGGCCGTTCTAGTTATTCGTTTCGAGCATCAGAACTGCGAAAATTTTGAGTTTCTCAAGCGTTTCTTACTTCCAAACTGCCATATCTCGCGAACGGATTGACCAATCCGCAAAATTTCTGTTGCATCTGAAAGTAGAAACTCGCCCGATTACAACACTATGCGTACTTTTCGCCTAGGCCGTTCTAGTTATTCGTTTCGAGCTTCAGAACTGCGAAAATTTTGAGTTTCTCAAGCGAGTCTTACTTCCAAACTGCCATATCTCGCGAACGGATTGACCAATCCGCAAAATTTCTGTTGCATCTGAAGGTAGAAACTCGCCCGATTACAACGGTATGCGTACTTTTCCCCTAGGCCGTTCTAGTTATTCGTTTCGAGCATCAGAACTGCGAAAATTTTGAGTTTCTCAAGCGTTTCTCACCTACAAACTACCACATCTCGCGAACGGATTGTCCAATCCGCAAAATTTCTGATGCATCTGAAAGTAGGAACTCGCCCGATTACAACGGTGTGCGTACTTTTCCCCTAGGCCGTTCTTGTTATTCGTTTCGAGCATCAGAACCGCGAAAATTTTGAGTTTCTCAAGCGTTTCGTACCTCCAAACTGCCATATCTCGCGAACGGATTGACCAATCCGCAAAACTTCTGATGCATCTGAAAGTAGAAACTCGCCCGATTACAACACTATGCGTACTTTTCCCCTAGACCGTTCTAGTTATTCGTTTCGAGCATCAGAACTGCGAAAATTTTGAGTTTCTCAAGCGTTTCTTACCTCCAAACTGCCATATCTCGCGAACGGATTGACCAATCCGCAAAATTTCTGTTGCATCTGAAAGTAGAAACTCGCCCGATTACAACGGTGTGCGTACTTTTCCCCTAGGCTGTTCTACTTATTCGTTTCGAGCATCAGAACTGCGAAAATGTTGAGTTTCTCAAGCGGTTCTTACCTACAAACTGCCATGTCTCGCGAACGGATTGACCAATCCGCAAAATTTCTGTTGCATCTGAAGGTAGAAACTCGCCCGATTACAACGGTATGCGTACTTTTCCCCTAGCCCGTTCTAGTTATTCGTTTCGAGCAACAGAACTGCGAAAATTTTGAGTTTTTCAAACGTTGCTTACCTCCAAACTGCCATATCTCGCGAACGGATTGACCAATCCGCAAAATTCCTGTTGCATCTGAAAGTAGAAACTCGCCCGATTACAACGGTATGCGTACTTTTCCCCTAGCCCGTTCTAGTTATTCGTTTCGAGCAACAGAACTGCGAAAATTTTGAGTTTTTCAAACGTTGCTTACCTCCAAACTGCCATATCTCGCGAACGGATTGACCAATCCGCAAAATTTCTGTTGCATCTGAAAGTAGAAACTCGCCCGATTACAACACTATGCGTACTTTTCCCCTAGGCCGTTCTAGTTATTCGTTTCGAGCATCAGAACCGCGAAAATTTTTAGTTTCTCAAGCGTTTCTTACATCCAAACTGCCATATCTCGCGAACGGATTGACCAATCCGCAAAATTTCTGTTGCATCTGAAAGTAGAAACTCGCCCGATTACAACGGTGTGCGTACTTTTCCCCTAGGCCGTTCTAGTTATGCTTGTCGAGCATCAGAACTGCGAAAATTTTGAGTTTCTCGAGCGTTTCTTACCTCCAAACTGCCATATCTCGTGAACGGATTGACCAATCCGCAAAATTTCTGTTGCATCTGAAAGTAGAAACTCGCCCGATTACAACACTATGCGTACTTTTCCCTAGGCCGTTCTAGTTATTCGTTTCGAGCATCAGAACTGCGAAAATTTTGAGTTTCTCAAGCGTTTCTTACTTCCAAACTGCCATATCTCGCGAACGGATTGACCAATCCGCAAAATTCCTGTTGCATCTGAAAGTAGAAACTCGCCCGATTACAACGGTATGCGTACTTTTCCCCTAGCCCGTTCTAGTTATTCGTTTCCAGCAACAGAACTGCGAAAATTTTGAGTTTTTCAAGCGTTGCTTACCTCCAAACTGCCATATCTCGCGAACGGATTGTCCAATCCGCAAAATTTCTGTTGCATCTGAAAGTAGAAACTCGCCCGATTACAACACTATGCGTACTTTTCCCCCAGGCCGTTCTAGTTATTCGTTTCGAGCATCAGAACTGCGAAAATTTTGAGTTTCTCAAGCGTTTCTTACTTCCAAACTGCCATATCTCGCGAACGGATTGACCAATCCGCAAAATTTCTGTTGCATCTGAAAGTAGAAACTCGCCCGATTACAACACTATGCGTACTTTTCGCCTAGGCCGTTCTAGTTATTCGTTTCGAGCTTCAGAACTGCGAAAATTTTGAGTTTCTCAAGCGAGTCTTACTTCCAAACTGCCATATCTCGCGAACGGATTGACCAATCCGCAAAATTTCTGTTGCATCTGAAGGTAGAAACTCGCCCGATTACAACGGTATGCGTACTTT
>NW_027479402.1:0-133097 GCF_051014685.1 Ptiloglossa arizonensis
GAGATATGGCAGTTTGGAGGTAAGAAACGCTTGAGAAACTCAAAATTTTCGCAGTTCTGATGCTCGAAACGAATAACTAGAACGGGCTAGGGGAAAAGTACGCACACAGTTGTAATCGGGCGAGTTTCTACTTTAAGATGCATCAGAAATTTTGCGGATTCGACAATCCGTTCGCGAGATGTGGCAGTTTATAGGTGAGAAACGCTTGAGAAACTCAAAATTTTCGCAGTTCTGATGCTCGAAACGAATAACTAGAACGGCCTAGGGGAAAAGTACGCATACCGTTGTAATCGGGCGAGTTTCTACCTTCAGATGCAACAGAAACTTTGCGGATTGGTCAATCCGTTCGCGAGATATGGCAGTTTGGATGTAAGAAACGCTTGAGAAACTCAGAATTTTCGCAGTTCTGATGCTCGACAAGCATAACTAGAACGGCCTAGGGGAAAAGTACGCATACCGTTGTAATCGGGCGAGTTTCTACCTTCAGATGCAACAGAAATTTTGCGGATTGGTCAATCCTTTCGCGAGATATGGCAGTTTGGAAGTAAAAAACGCTTGAGAAACTCAAAATTTTCGCAGTTCTGATGCTCGAAACGAATAACTGGAACTGCCTAGGGGAAAAGTACGCATACCGTTGTATTCGGGCGAGTTTCTACTTTCAGATGCAACAGAAATTTTGCGGATTGGTCAATCCGTTCGCGAGATATGGCAGTTTGGATGTAAGAAACGCTTGAGAAACTCAAAATTTTCGCGGTTCTGATGCTCGAAACGAATAACAAGAACGGCCTAGGGGAAAAGTACGCACACCGTTGTAATCGGGCGAGTTTCTACTTTCAGATGCAACAGAAATTTTGCGGATTGGTCAATCCGTTCGCGAGATATGGCAGTTTGGAGGTAAGCAACGCTTGAGAAACTCAAAATTTTCGCAGTTCTGTTGCTCGAAACGAATAACTACAACGGGCTAGGGGAAAAGTACGCATACCGTTGTAATCGGGCGAGTTTCTACCTTCAGATGCAACAGAAATTTTGCGGATTGGTCAATCCGTTCGCGAGATATGGCAGTTTGGAAGTAAGAAACGCTTGAGAAACACAAAATTTTCGCAGTTCTGATGCTCGAAGCGAATAACTAGAACGGCCTAGGGGAAAAGTACGCATAGTGTTGTAATCGGGCGAGTTTCTACTTTCAGATGCAACAGAAATTTTGCGGATTGGTCAATCCGTTCGCGAGATATGGCAGTTTGGAGGTAAGCAACGCTTGAGAAACTCAAAATTTTCGCAGATCTGTTGCTCGAAACGAATAACTAGAACGGGCTAGGGGAAAAGTACGCATACAGTTGTAATCGGGCGAGTTTCTACTTTCAGATGCAACAGAAATTTTGCGGATTGGTCAATCCGTTCGCGAGATATGGCAGTTTGGAGGTAAGAAACGCTCGAGAAACTCAAAATTTTCGCAGTTCTGATGCTCGAAACGAATAACTAGAACGGCCTAGGGGAAAAGTACGCATACCGTTGTAATCGGGCGAGTTTCTACCTTCAGATGCAACAGAAATTTTGCGGATTGGTCAATCCGTTCGCGAGATATGGCAGTTTGGAAGTAAGAAACGCTTGAGAAACTCAAAATTTTCGCAGTTCTGATGCTCGAAACGAATAACTAGAACGGCCTAGGGGAAAAGTACGCATAGTGTTTTAATCGGGCGAGTTTCTACTTTCAGATGCAACAGAAATTTTGCGGATTGGTCAATCCGTTCGCGAGGTATGGCAGTTTGGAGGTAAGAACCGCTTGAGAAACTCAAAATTTTCGCAGTTCTGATGCTCGAAACGAATAACTAGAACGGCCTAGGGGAAAAGTACGCATACCGTTGTAATCGGGCGAGTTTCTACTTTCAGATGCAACAGAAATTTTGCGGATTGGTCAATCCGTTCGCGAGATATGGCAGTTTCGACCTTCAGATGCAACAGAAATTTTGCGGATTGGTCAATCCTTTCGCGAGATATGGCAGTTTGGAAGTAAGAAACGCTTGAGAAACTCAAAATTTTCGCAGTTCTGATGCTCGAAACGAATAACTAGAACGGCCTAGGGGAAAAGTACGCATAGTGTTTTAATCGGGCGAGTTTCTACTTTCAGATGCAACAGAAATTTTGCGGATTGGTCAATCCGTTCGCGAGGTATGGCAGTTTGGAGGTAAGAACCGCTTGAGAAACTCAAAATTTTCGCAGTTCTGATGCTCGAAACGAATAACTAGAACGGCCTAGGGGAAAAGTACGCATACCGTTGTAATCGGGCGAGTTTCTACTTTCAGATGCAACAGAAATTTTGCGGATTGGTCAATCCGTTCGCGAGATATGGCAGTTTCGACCTTCAGATGCAACAGAAATTTTGCGGATTGGTCAATCCTTTCGGGAGATATGGCAGTTTGGAAGTAAGAAACGCTTGAGAAACTCAAAATTTTCGCAGTTCTGATGCTCGAAACGAATAAATAGAACGGCCTAGGGGAAAAGAACGCATACCGTTGTAATCGGGCGAGTTTATTCTTTCAGATGCAACAGAAATTTTGCGGATTGGTCAATCCGTTCGCGAGATATGGCAGTTTGGAGGTAAGAAACGCTTGAGAAACTCAAAATTTTCGCAGTTCTGATGCTCGACAAGCATAACTAGAACGGCCTAGGGGAAAAGTACGCACACCGTTGTAATCGGGCGAGTTTCTACTTTCAGATGCAACAGAAATTTTGCGGATTGGTCAATCCGTTCGCGAGATATGGCAGTTCGGAGGTAAGAAACGGTTGAGAAACTCAAAATTTTCACAGTTCTGATGCTCGAAACGAATAACCAGAACGGCCTAGGGGAAACGTACGCATACCGTTGTAATCGGGCGAGTTTCTACTTTCAGATGCATCAGAAATTTTGCGGATTGGTCAATCCGTTCGCGAGATATGGCAGTTTGGAGGTACGAAACGCTTGAGAAACTCAAAATTTTCGCAGTTCTGATGCTCGAAACGAATAACTAGAACGGCCTAGGGGAAAAGTACGCATACCGTTGTAATCGGGCGAGTTTCTACCTTCAGATGCAACAGAAATTTTGCGGATTGGTCAATCCGTTCGCGAGATATGGCAGTTTGGAAGTAAGAAACGCTTGAGAAACTCAAAATTTTCGCAGTTCTGATGCTCGAAACGAATAACTAGAACGGCCTAGGGGAAAAGTACGCATAGTGTTTTAATCGGGCGAGTTTCTACTTTCAGATGCAACAGAAATTTTGCGGATTGGTCAATCCGTTCGCGAGGTATGGCAGTTTGGAGGTAAGAGCCGCTTGAGAAACTCAAAATTTTCGCAGTTCTGATGCTCGAAACGAATAACTAGAACGGCCTAGGGGAAAAGTACGCATACCGTTGTAATCGGGCGAGTTTCTACTTTCAGATGCAACAGAAATTTTGCGGATTGGTCAATCCGTTCGCGAGATATGGCAGTTTCGACCTTCAGATGCAACAGAAATTTTGCGGATTGGTCAATCCTTTCGCGAGATATGGCAGTTTGGAAGTAAGAAACGCTTGAGAAACTCAAAATTTTCGCAGTTCTGATGCTCGAAACGAATAACTAGAACGGCCTAGGGGAAAAGTACGCATAGTGTTTTAATCGGGCGAGTTTCTACTTTCAGATGCAACAGAAATTTTGCGGATTGGTCAATCCGTTCGCGAGGTATGGCAGTTTGGAGGTAAGAACCGCTTGAGAAACTCAAAATTTTCGCAGTTCTGATGCTCGAAACGAATAACTAGAACGGCCTAGGGGAAAAGTACGCATACCGTTGTAATCGGGCGAGTTTCTACTTTCAGATGCAACAGAAATTTTGCGGATTGGTCAATCCGTTCGCGAGATATGGCAGTTTCGACCTTCAGATGCAACAGAAATTTTGCGGATTGGTCAATCCTTTCGCGAGATATGGCAGTTTGGAAGTAAGAAACGCTTGAGAAACTCAAAATTTTCGCAGTTCTGATGCTCGACAAGCATAACTAGAACGGCCTAGGGGAAAAGTACGCACACCGTTGTAATCGGGCGAGTTTCTACTTTCAGATGCAACAGAAATTTTGCGGATTCGTCAAACCGTTCGCGCGATATGGCAGTTTGGAGGTAAGAAACGCTTGAGAAACTCAAAATTTTCGCAGTTCTGATGCTCGACAAGCATAACTAGAACGGCCTAGGGGAAAAGTACGCATACAGTTGTAATCGGGCGAGTTTCTACTTTCAGATGCAACAGAAATTTTGCGGATTCGTCAAACCGTTCGCGCGATATGGCAGTTTGGAGGTAAGAAACGCTTGAGAAACTCAAAATTTTCGCAGTTCTGATGCTCGACAAGCATAACTAGAACGGCCTAGGGGAAAAGTACGCATACAGTTGTAATCGGGCGAGTTTCTACTTTCAGATGCATCAGAAATTTTGCGGATTGGACAATCCGTTCGCGAGATGTGGCAGTTTGTAGGTGAGAAACGCTTGAGAAACTCAAAATTTTCGCAGTTCTGATGCTCGAAACGAATAACTAGAACGGGCTAGGGGAAAAGTACTCATACCGTTGTAATCGGGCGAGTTTCTACTTTCAGATGCGACAGAAATTTTGCGGATTGGTCAATCCGTTCGCGAGATATGGCAGTTTGGAGGTAAGAAATGCTTGAGAAACTCAAAATTTTCGCGGTTCTGATGCTCGAAACGAATAACAAGAACGGCCTAGGGGGAAAGTACGCACACCGTTGTAATCGGGCGAGTTTCTACTTTCAGATGCAACAGAAATTTTGCGGATTGGTCAATCCGTTCGCGAGGTATGGCAGTTTGGAGGTAAGCAACTCTTGAGAAACTCAAAATTTTCGCAGTTCTGTTGCTCGAAACGAATAACTAGAACGGGCTAGGGGAAAAGTACGCACACAGTTGTAATCGGGCGAGTTTCTACTTTAAGATGCATCAGAAATTTTGCGGATTGGACAATCCGTTCGCGAGATGTGGCAGTTTGTAGGTGAGAAACGCTTGAGAAACTCAAAATTTTCGCAGTTCTGATGCTCGAAACGAAAAACTAGAACGGCCTAGGGGAAAAGTACGCATACCGTTGTAATCGGGCGAGTTTCTTCCTTCAGATGCAACAGAAATTTTGCGGATTGGTCAATCCGTTCGCGAGATATGGCAGTTTGGATGTAAGAAACGCTTGAGAAACTCAGAATTTTCGCAGTTCTGATGCTCGAAACGAATAACTAGAACGGCCTAGGGGAAAAGTACGCATAACGTTGTAATCGGGCGAGTTTCTACTTTCTGATGCAACAGAAATTTTGCGGATTGGTCAATCCGTTCGCGAGATATGGCAGTTTGGAGGTAAGAAACGCTCGAGAAACTCAAAATTTTCGCAGTTCTGATGCTCGACAAGCATAACTAGAACGGCCTAGGGGAAAAGTACGCACACCGTTGTAATCGGGCGAGTTTCTACTTTCAGATGCAACAGAAATTTTGCGGATTGGTCAATCCGTTCGCGAGATATGGCGGTTTGGATGTAAGAAACGCTTGAGAAACTCAAAATTTTCGCGGTTCTGATGCTCGAAACGAATAACAAGAACGGCCTAGGGGAAAAGTACGCACACCGTTGTAATCGGGCGAGTTTCTACTTTCAGATGCAACAGAAATTTTGCGGATTGGTCAATCCGTTCGCGAGGTATGGCAGTTAGGAGGTAGGCAACGCTTGAGAAACTCAAAATTTTCGCAGTTCTGTTGCTCGAAACGAATAACTAGAACGGGCCAGGGGAAAAGTACGTACACAGTTGTAATCGGGCGAGTTTCTACTTTAAGATGCATCAGAAATTTTGCGGATTGGACAATCCGTTCGCGAGATGTGGCAGTTTGTAGGTGAGAAACGCTTGAGAAACTCAAAATTTTCGCAGTTCTGATGCTCGAAACGAAAAACTAGAACGGCCTAGGGGAAAAGTACGCATACCGTTGTAATCGGGCGAGTTTCTACCTTCAGATGCAACAGAAATTTTGCGGATTGGTCAATCCGTTCGCGAGATATGGCAGTTTGGATGTAAGAAACGCTTGAGAAACTCAGAATTTTCGCAGTTCTGATGCTCGAAACGAATAACTAGAACGGCTTAGGGGAAAAGTACGCATAACGTTGTAATCGGGCGAGTTTCTACTTTCTGATGCAACAGAAATTTTGCGGATTGGTCAATCCGTTCGCGAGATATGGCAGTTTGGAGGTAAGAAACGCTCGAGAAACTCAAAATTTTCGCAGTTCTGATGCTCGACAAGCATAACTAGAACGGCCTAGGGGAAAAGTACGCACACCGTTGTAATCGGGCGAGTTTCTACTTTGAGATGCAACAGAAATTTTGCGGATTGGTCAATCCGTTCGCGAGATATGGCAGTTTGGATGTAAGAAACGCTCGAGAAACTCAAAATTTTCGCAGTTCTGATGCTCGAAACGAATAACTAGAACGGCCTAGGGGAAAAGTACGCACACCGTTGTAATCGGGCGAGTTTCTACTTTCAGATGCAACAGAAATTTTGCGGATTGGTCAATCCGTTCGCGAGATGTGGCAGTTTGTACGTGAGAAACGCTTGAGAAACTCAAAATTTTCGCAGTTCTGATGCTCGAAACGAATTACTAGAACGGCCTAGGGGAAAAGTACGCATACCGTTGTAATCGGGCGAGTTTCTACTTTCAGATGCAACAGAAATTTTGCGGATTGGTCAATCCGTTCGCGAGATATGGCAGTTTGGAGGTAAGAAACGCTTGAGAAACTCAAAATTTTCGCAGTTCTGATGCTCGAAACGAATAACTAGAACGGCCTAGGGGAAAAGTACGCATACCGTTGTAATCGGGCGAGTTTCTACCTTCAGATGCAACAGAAATTTTGCGGATTGGTCAATCCTTTCGCGAGATATGGCAGTTTGGAAGTAAGAAACGCTTGAGAAACTCAAAATTTTCGCAGTTCTGATGCTCGAAACGAATAACTGGAACTGCCTAGGGGAAAAGTACGCATACCGTTGTAATCGGGCGAGTTTCTACTTTCAGATGCGACAGAAATTTTGCGGATTGGTCAATCCGTTCGCGAGATATGGCAGTTTGGAGGTAAGAAATGCTTGAGAAACTCAAAATTTTCGCGGTTCTGATGCTCGAAACGAATAACAAGAACGGCCTAGGGGGAAAGTACGCACACCGTTGTAATCGGGCGAGTTTCTACTTTCAGATGCAACAGAAATTTTGCGGATTGGTCAATCCGTTCGCGAGGTATGGCAGTTTGGAGGTAAGCAACTCTTGAGAAACTCAAAATTTTCGCAGTTCTGTTGCTCGAAACGAATAACTAGAACGGGCTAGGGGAAAAGTACGCACACAGTTGTAATCGGGCGAGTTTCTACTTTAAGATGCATCAGAAATTTTGCGGATTGGACAATCCGTTCGCGAGATGTGGCAGTTTGTAGGTGAGAAACGCTTGAGAAACTCAAAATTTTCGCAGTTCTGATGCTCGAAACGAAAAACTAGAACGGCCTAGGGGAAAAGTACGCATACCGTTGTAATCGGGCGAGTTTCTTCCTTCAGATGCAACAGAAATTTTGCGGATTGGTCAATCCGTTCGCGAGATATGGCAGTTTGGATGTAAGAAACGCTTGAGAAACTCAGAATTTTCGCAGTTCTGATGCTCGAAACGAATAACTAGAACGGCCTAGGGGAAAAGTACGCATAACGTTGTAATCGGGCGAGTTTCTACTTTCTGATGCAACAGAAATTTTGCGGATTGGTCAATCCGTTCGCGAGATATGGCAGTTTGGAGGTAAGAAACGCTCGAGAAACTCAAAATTTTCGCAGTTCTGATGCTCGACAAGCATAACTAGAACGGCCTAGGGGAAAAGTACGCACACCGTTGTAATCGGGCGAGTTTCTACTTTCAGATGCAACAGAAATTTTGCGGATTGGTCAATCCGTTCGCGAGATATGGCGGTTTGGATGTAAGAAACGCTTGAGAAACTCAAAATTTTCGCGGTTCTGATGCTCGAAACGAATAACAAGAACGGCCTAGGGGAAAAGTACGCACACCGTTGTAATCGGGCGAGTTTCTACTTTCAGATGCAACAGAAATTTTGCGGATTGGTCAATCCGTTCGCGAGGTATGGCAGTTTGGAGGTAGGCAACGCTTGAGAAACTCAAAATTTTCGCAGTTCTGTTGCTCGAAACGAATAACTAGAACGGGCCAGGGGAAAAGTACGTACACAGTTGTAATCGGGCGAGTTTCTACTTTAAGATGCATCAGAAATTTTGCGGATTGGACAATCCGTTCGCGAGATGTGGCAGTTTGTAGGTGAGAAACGCTTGAGAAACTCAAAATTTTCGCAGTTCTGATGCTCGAAACGAAAAACTAGAACGGCCTAGGGGAAAAGTACGCATACCGTTGTAAACGGGCGAGTTTCTACCTTCAGATGCAACAGAAATTTTGCGGATTGGTCAATCCGTTCGCGAGATATGGCAGTTTGGATGTAAGAAACGCTTGAGAAACTCAGAATTTTCGCAGTTCTGATGCTCGAAACGAATAACTAGAACGGCTTAGGGGAAAAGTACGCATAACGTTGTAATCGGGCGAGTTTCTACTTTCTGATGCAACAGAAATTTTGCGGATTGGTCAATCCGTTCGCGAGATATGGCAGTTTGGAGGTAAGAAACGCTCGAGAAACTCAAAATTTTCGCAGTTCTGATGCTCGACAAGCATAACTAGAACGGCCTAGGGGAAAAGTACGCACACCGTTGTAATCGGGCGAGTTTCTACTTTGAGATGCAACAGAAATTTTGCGGATTGGTCAATCCGTTCGCGAGATATGGCAGTTTGGATGTAAGAAACGCTCGAGAAACTCAAAATTTTCGCAGTTCTGATGCTCGAAACGAATAACTAGAACGGCCTAGGGGAAAAGTACGCACACCGTTGTAATCGGGCGAGTTTCTACTTTCACATGCAACAGAAATTTTGCGGATTGGTCAATCCGTTCGCGAGATGTGGCAGTTTGTACGTGAGAAACGCTTGAGAAACTCAAAATTTTCGCAGTTCTGATGCTCGAAACGAATTACTAGAACGGCCTAGGGGAAAAGTACGCATACCGTTGTAATCGGGCGAGTTTCTACTTTCAGATGCAACAGAAATTTTGCGGATTGGTCAATCCGTTCGCGAGATATGGCAGTTTGGAGGTAAGAAACGCTTGAGAAACTCAAAATTTTCGCAGTTCTGATGCTCGAAACGAATAACTAGAACGGCCTAGGGGAAAAGTACGCATACCGTTGTAATCGGGCGAGTTTCTACCTTCAGATGCAACAGAAATTTTGCGGATTGGTCAATCCTTTCGCGAGATATGGCAGTTTGGAAGTAAGAAACGCTTGAGAAACTCAAAATTTTCGCAGTTCTGATGCTCGAAACGAATAACTGGAACTGCCTAGGGGAAAAGTACGCATACCGTTGTAATCGGGCGAGTTTCTACTTTCAGATGCAACAGAAATTTTGCGGATTGGTCAATCCGTTCGCGAGATATGGCAGTTTGGAAGTAAGAAACGCTTGAGAAACTCAAAATTTTCGCGGTTCTGATGCTCGAAACGAATAACAAGAACGGCCTAGGGGAAAAGTACGCATACCGTTGTAATCGGGCGAGTTTCTACTTTCAGATGCAACAGAAATTTTGCGGATTGGTCAATCCGTTCGCGAGATATGGCAGTTTGGAGGTAAGAAACGCTTGAGAAACTCAAAATTTTCGCAGTTCTGATGCTCGAAACGAATAACTAGAACGGCCTAGGGGAAAAGTACGCATACCGTTGTAATCGGGCGAGTTTCTACCTTCAGATGCAACAGAAATTTTGCGGATTGGTCAATCCTTTCGCGAGATATGGCAGTTTGGAAGTAAGAAACGCTTGAGAAACTCAAAATTTTCGCAGTTCTGATGCTCGAAACGAATAACTGGAACTGCCTAGGGGAAAAGTACGCATACCGTTGTAATCGGGCGAGTTTCTACTTTCAGATGCAACAGAAATTTTGCGGATTGGTCAATCCGTTCGCGAGATATGGCAGTTTGGAAGTAAGAAACGCTTGAGAAACTCAAAATTTTCGCGGTTCTGATGCTCGAAACGAATAACAAGAACGGCCTAGGGGAAAAGTACGCACACCGTTGTAATCGGGCGAGTTTCTACTTTCAGATGCAACAGAAATTTTGCGGATTGGTCAATCCGTTCGCGAGATGTGGCAGTTTGTATGTGAGAAACGCTTGAGAAACTCAAAATTTTCGCAGTTCTGATGCTCGAAACGAATAACTAGAACGGCCTAGGGGAAAAGTACGCATACCGTTGTAATCGGGCGAGTTTCTACCTTCAGATGCAACAGAAATTTTGCGGATTGGTCAATCCGTTCGCGAGATATGGCAGTTTGGAAGTAAGAAACGCTTGAGAAACTCAAAATTTTCGCAGATCTGATGCTCGAAACGAATAACTAGAACGGCCTAGGGGAAAAGTACGCATAGTGTTGTAATCGGGCGAGTTTCTACTTTCAGATGCAACAGAAATTTTGCGGATTGGTCAATCCGTTCGCGAGATATGGCAGTTTGGAGGTAAGAAACGCTCGAGAAACTCAAAATTTTCGCAGTTCTGATGCTCGATAAGCATAACTAGAACGGCCTAGGGGAAAAGTACGCACACCGTTGTAATCGGGCGAGTTTCTACTTTCAGATGCAACAGAAATTTTGCGGATTGGTCAATCCGTTCGCGAGATATGGCAGTTTGGAGGTAAGCAACGCTTGAGAAACTCAAAATTTTCGCAGTTCTGTTGCTCGAAACGAATAACTAGAACGGGCTAGGGGAAAAGTACGCATACCGTTGTAATCGGGCGAGTTTCTACTTTCAGACGCAACAGAAATTTTGCGGATTGGTCAATCCGTTCGCGAGATATGGCAGTTTGGAGGTAAGAAACGCTTGAGGAACTCAAAATTTTCGCAGTTCTGATGCTCGAAACGAATAACTAGAACGGCCTAGGGGAAAAGTACGCATACCGTTGTAATCGGGCGAGTTTCTACTTTCAGATGCAACAGAACTTTTGCGGATTGGTCAATCCGTTCGCGAGATATGGCAGTTTGGATGTAAGAAACGCATGAGAAACTCAAAATTTTCGCGGTTCTGATGCTCGAAACGAATAACAAGAACGGCCTAGGGGAAAAGTACGCACACCGTTGTAATCGGGCGAGTTTCTACTTTCAGATGCAACAGAAATTTTGCTGATTGGGCAATCCGTTCGCGAGATATGGCAGTTTGGAGGTAAGCAACGCTTGAGAAACTCAAAATTTTCGCAGTTCTGTTGCTCGAAACGAATAACTAGAACGGGCTAGGGGAAAAGTACGCATACAGTTGTAATCGGGCGAGTTTCTACTTTCAGATGCATCACAAATTTTGCGGATTGGACAATACGTTCGCGAGATGTGGCTGTTTGTAGGTGAGAAACGCTTGAGAAACTCAAAATTTTCGCAGTTCTGATGCTCGAAACGAATAACCAGAACGGCCTAGGGGAAAAGTACGCATACCGTTGTAATCGGGCGAGTTTCTACTTTCAGATGCAACAGAAATTTTGCGGATTGGTCAATCCGTTCGCGAAATATGGCAGTTTGGAGGTAAGAAACGCTTGAGAAACTCAAAATTTTCGCAGTTCTGATGCTCGAAACGAATAACTAGAACGGCCTAGGGGAAAAGTACGCATGCCGTTGTAATCGGGCGAGTTTCTACTTTCAGATGCAACAGAAATTTTGCGGATTGGTCAATCCGTTCGCGAGATATGGCAGTTTGGATGTAAGAAACGCTTGAGAAACTGAAAATTTTCGCGGTTCTGATGCTCGAAACGAATAACAAGAACGGCCTAGGGGAAAAGTACGCACAACGTTGTAATCGGGCGAGTTTCTACTTTCAGATGCAACAGAAATTTTGCGGATTGGTCAATCCGTTCGCGAGATATGGCAGTTTGGAGGTAAGCAACGCTTGAGAAACTCAAAATTTTCGCAGTTCTGATGCTCGAAACGAATAACTAGAACGGGCTAGGGGAAAAGTACTCATACCGTTGTAATCGGGCGAGTTTCTACTTTCAGATGCGACAGAAATTTTGCGGATTGGTCAATCCGTTCGCGAGATATGGCAGTTTGGAGGTAAGAAACGCTTGAGAAACTCAAAATTTTCGCGGTTCTGATGCTCGAAACGAATAACAAGAACGGCCTAGGGGGAAAGTACGCACACCGTTGTAATCGGGCGAGTTTCTACTTTCAGATGCAACAGAAATTTTGCGGATTGGTCAATCCGTTCGCGAGGTATGGCAGTTTGGAGGTAAGCAACTCTTGAGAAACTCAAAATTTTCGCAGTTCTGTTGCTCGAAACGAATAACTAGAACGGGCTAGGGGAAAAGTACGCACACAGTTGTAATCGGGCGAGTTTCTACTTTAAGATGCATCAGAAATTTTGCGGATTGGACAATCCGTTCGCGAGATGTGGCAGTTTGTAGGTGAGAAACGCTTGAGAAACTCAAAATTTTCGCAGTTCTGATGCTCGAAACGAAAAACTAGAACGGCCTAGGGGAAAAGTACGCATACCGTTGTAATCGGGCGAGTTTCTACCTTCAGATGCAACAGAAATTTTGCGGATTGGTCAATCCGTTCGCGAGATATGGCAGTTTGGATGTAAGAAACGCTTGAGAAACTCAGAATTTTCGCAGTTCTGATGCTCGAAACGAATAACTAGAACGGCTTAGGGGAAAAGTACGCATAACGTTGTAATCGGGCGAGTTTCTACTTTCTGATGCAACAGAAATTTTGCGGATTGGTCAATCCGTTCGCGAGATATGGCAGTTTGGAGGTAAGAAACGCTCGAGAAACTCAAAATTTTCGCAGTTCTGATGCTCGACAAGCATAACTAGAACGGCCTAGGGGAAAAGTACGCACACCGTTGTAATCGGGCGAGTTTCTACTTTGAGATGCAACAGAAATTTTGCGGATTGGTCAATCCGTTCGCGAGATATGGCAGTTTGGATGTAAGAAACGCTCGAGAAACTCAAAATTTTCGCAGTTCTGATGCTCGAAACGAATAACTAGAACGGCCTAGGGGAAAAGTACGCACACCGTTGTAATCGGGCGAGTTTCTACTTTCAGATGCAACAGAAATTTTGCGGATTGGTCAATCCGTTCGCGAGATGTGGCAGTTTGTACGTGAGAAACGCTTGAGAAACTCAAAATTTTCGCAGTTCTGATGCTCGAAACGAATTACTAGAACGGCCTAGGGGAAAAGTACGCATACCGTTGTAATCGGGCGAGTTTCTACTTTCAGATGCAACAGAAATTTTGCGGATTGGTCAATCCGTTCGCGAGATATGGCAGTTTGGAGGTAAGAAACGCTTGAGAAACTCAAAATTTTCGCAGTTCTGATGCTCGAAACGAATAACTAGAACGGCCTAGGGGAAAAGTACGCATACCGTTGTAATCGGGCGAGTTTCTACCTTCAGATGCAACAGAAATTTTGCGGATTGGTCAATCCTTTCGCGAGATATGGCAGTTTGGAAGTAAGAAACGCTTGAGAAACTCAAAATTTTCGCAGTTCTGATGCTCGAAACGAATAACTGGAACTGCCTAGGGGAAAAGTACGCATACCGTTGTAATCGGGCGAGTTTCTACTTTCAGATGCAACAGAAATTTTGCGGATTGGTCAATCCGTTCGCGAGATATGGCAGTTTGGAAGTAAGAAACGCTTGAGAAACTCAAAATTTTCGCGGTTCTGATGCTCGAAACGAATAACAAGAACGGCCTAGGGGAAAAGTACGCATACCGTTGTAATCGGGCGAGTTTCTACTTTCAGATGCAACAGAAATTTTGCGGATTGGTCAATCCGTTCGCGAGATATGGCAGTTTGGAGGTAAGAAACGCTTGAGAAACTCAAAATTTTCGCAGTTCTGATGCTCGAAACGAATAACTAGAACGGCCTAGGGGAAAAGTACGCATACCGTTGTAATCGGGCGAGTTTCTACCTTCAGATGCAACAGAAATTTTGCGGATTGGTCAATCCTTTCGCGAGATATGGCAGTTTGGAAGTAAGAAACGCTTGAGAAACTCAAAATTTTCGCAGTTCTGATGCTCGAAACGAATAACTGGAACTGCCTAGGGGAAAAGTACGCATACCGTTGTAATCGGGCGAGTTTCTACTTTCAGATGCAACAGAAATTTTGCGGATTGGTCAATCCGTTCGCGAGATATGGCAGTTTGGAAGTAAGAAACGCTTGAGAAACTCAAAATTTTCGCGGTTCTGATGCTCGAAACGAATAACAAGAACGGCCTAGGGGAAAAGTACGCACACCGTTGTAATCGGGCGAGTTTCTACTTTCAGATGCAACAGAAATTTTGCGGATTGGTCAATCCGTTCGCGAGATGTGGCAGTTTGTATGTGAGAAACGCTTGAGAAACTCAAAATTTTCGCAGTTCTGATGCTCGAAACGAATAACTAGAACGGCCTAGGGGAAAAGTACGCATACCGTTGTAATCGGGCGAGTTTCTACCTTCAGATGCAACAGAAATTTTGCGAATTGGTCAATCCGTTCGCGAGATATGGCAGTTTGGATGTAAGAAACGCTTGAGAAACTCAAAATTTTCGCGGTTCTGATGCTCGAAACGAATAACAAGAACGGCCTAGGGGAAAAGTACGCACACCGTTGTAATCGGGCGAGTTTCTACTTTCAGATGCAACAGAAATTTTGCTGATTGGGCAATCCGTTCGCGAGATATGGCAGTTTGGAGGTAAGCAACGCTTGAGAAACTCAAAATTTTCGCAGTTCTGTTGCTCGAAACGAATAACTAGAACGGGCTAGGGGAAAAGTACGCATACAGTTGTAATCGGGCGAGTTTCTACTTTCAGATGCATCACAAATTTTGCGGATTGGACAATACGTTCGCGAGATGTGGCTGTTTGTAGGTGAGAAACGCTTGAGAAACTCAAAATTTTCGCAGTTCTGATGCTCGAAACGAATAACCAGAACGGCCTAGGGGAAAAGTACGCATACCGTTGTAATCGGGCGAGTTTCTACTTTCAGATGCAACAGAAATTTTGCGGATTGGTCAATCCGTTCGCGAAATATGGCAGTTTGGAGGTAAGAAACGCTTGAGAAACTCAAAATTTTCGCAGTTCTGATGCTCGAAACGAATAACTAGAACGGCCTAGGGGAAAAGTACGCATGCCGTTGTAATCGGGCGAGTTTCTACTTTCAGATGCAACAGAAATTTTGCGGATTGGTCAATCCGTTCGCGAGATATGGCAGTTTGGATGTAAGAAACGCTTGAGAAACTGAAAATTTTCGCGGTTCTGATGCTCGAAACGAATAACAAGAACGGCCTAGGGGAAAAGTACGCACAACGTTGTAATCGGGCGAGTTTCTACTTTCAGATGCAACAGAAATTTTGCGGATTGGTCAATCCGTTCGCGAGATATGGCAGTTTGGAGGTAAGCAACGCTTGAGAAACTCAAAATTTTCGCAGTTCTGATGCTCGAAACGAATAACTAGAACGGGCTAGGGGAAAAGTACTCATACCGTTGTAATCGGGCGAGTTTCTACTTTCAGATGCGACAGAAATTTTGCGGATTGGTCAATCCGTTCGCGAGATATGGCAGTTTGGAGGTAAGAAACGCTTGAGAAACTCAAAATTTTCGCGGTTCTGATGCTCGAAACGAATAACAAGAACGGCCTAGGGGGAAAGTACGCACACCGTTGTAATCGGGCGAGTTTCTACTTTCAGATGCAACAGAAATTTTGCGGATTGGTCAATCCGTTCGCGAGGTATGGCAGTTTGGAGGTAAGCAACTCTTGAGAAACTCAAAATTTTCGCAGTTCTGTTGCTCGAAACGAATAACTAGAACGGGCTAGGGGAAAAGTACGCACACAGTTGTAATCGGGCGAGTTTCTACTTTAAGATGCATCAGAAATTTTGCGGATTGGACAATCCGTTCGCGAGATGTGGCAGTTTGTAGGTGAGAAACGCTTGAGAAACTCAAAATTTTCGCAGTTCTGATGCTCGAAACGAAAAACTAGAACGGCCTAGGGGAAAAGTACGCATACCGTTGTAATCGGGCGAGTTTCTACCTTCAGATGCAACAGAAATTTTGCGGATTGGTCAATCCGTTCGCGAGGTATGGCAGTTTGGAAGTAAGAAACGCTTGAGAAACTCAAAATTTTCGCAGTTCTGATGCTCGAAACGAATAACTGGAACTGCCTAGGGGAAAAGTACGCATACCGTTGTAATCGGGCGAGTTTCTACTTTCAGATGCAACAGAAATTTTGCGGATTGGTCAATCCGTTCGCGAGATATGGCAGTTTGGAAGTAAGAAACGCTTGAGAAACTCAAAATTTTCGCGGTTCTGATGCTCGAAACGAATAACAAGAACGGCCTAGGGGAAAAGTACGCACACCGTTGTAATCGGGCGAGTTTCTACTTTCAGATGCAACAGAAATTTTGCGGATTGGTCAATCCGTTCGCGAGATGTGGCAGTTTGTATGTGAGAAACGCTTGAGAAACTCAAAATTTTCGCAGTTCTGATGCTCGAAACGAATAACTAGAACGGCCTAGGGGAAAAGTACGCATACCGTTGTAATCGGGCGAGTTTCTACCTTCAGATGCAACAGAAATTTTGCGGATTGGTCAATCCGTTCGCGAGATATGGCAGTTTGGAAGTAAGAAACGCTTGAGAAACTCAAAATTTTCGCAGATCTGATGCTCGAAACGAATAACTAGAACGGCCTAGGGGAAAAGTACGCATAGTGTTGTAATCGGGCGAGTTTCTACTTTCAGATGCAACAGAAATTTTGCGGATTGGTCAATCCGTTCGCGAGATATGGCAGTTTGGAGGTAAGCAACGCTTGAGAAACTCAAAATTTTCGCAGTTCTGTTGCTCGAAACGAATAACTAGAACGGGCTAGGGGAAAAGTACGCATACCGTTGTAATCGGGCGAGTTTCTACTTTCAGACGCAACAGAAATTTTGCGGATTGGTCAATCCGTTCGCGAGATATGGCAGTTTGGAGGTAAGAAACGCTTGAGGAACTCAAAATTTTCGCAGTTCTGATGCTCGAAACGAATAACTAGAACGGCCTAGGGGAAAAGTACGCATACCGTTGTAATCGGGCGAGTTTCTACTTTCAGATGCAACAGAACTTTTGCGGATTGGTGAATCCGTTCGCGAGATATGGCAGTTTGGATGTAAGAAACGCTTGAGAAACTCAAAATTTTCGCGGTTCTGATGCTCGAAACGAATAACAAGAACGGCCTAGGGGAAAAGTACGCACACCGTTGTAATCGGGCGAGTTTCTACTTTCAGATGCAACAGAAATTTTGCTGATTGGGCAATCCGTTCGCGAGATATGGCAGTTTGGAGGTAAGCAACGCTTGAGAAACTCAAAATTTTCGCAGTTCTGTTGCTCGAAACGAATAACTAGAACGGGCTAGGGGAAAAGTACGCATACAGTTGTAATCGGGCGAGTTTCTACTTTCAGATGCATCACAAATTTTGCGGATTGGACAATACGTTAGCGAGATGTGGCTGTTTGTAGGTGAGAAACGCTTGAGAAACTCAAAATTTTCGCAGTTCTGATGCTCGAAACGAATAACCAGAACGGCCTAGGGGAAAAGTACGCATACCGTTGTAATCGGGCGAGTTTCTACTTTCAGATGCAACAGAAATTTTGCGGATTGGTCAATCCGTTCGCGAAATATGGCAGTTTGGAGGTAAGAAACGCTTGAGAAACTCAAAATTTTCGCAGTTCTGATGCTCGAAACGAATAACTAGAACGGCCTAGGGGAAAAGTACGCATGCCGTTGTAATCGGGCGAGTTTCTACTTTCAGATGCAACAGAAATTTTGCGGATTGGTCAATCCGTTCGCGAGATATGGCAGTTTGGATGAAAGAAACGCTTGAGAAACTGAAAATTTTCGCGGTTCTGATGCTCGAAACGAATAACAAGAACGGCCTAGGGGAAAAGTACGCACAACGTTGTAATCGGGCGAGTTTCTACTTTCAGATGCAACAGAAATTTTGCGGATTGGTCAATCCGTTCGCGAGATATGGCAGTTTGGAGGTAAGCAACGCTTGAGAAACTCAAAATTTTCGCAGTTCTGATGCTCGAAACGAATAACTAGAACGGGCTAGGGGAAAAGTACTCATACCGTTGTAATCGGGCGAGTTTCTACTTTCAGATGCGACAGAAATTTCGCGGATTGGTCAATCCGTTCGCGAGATATGGCAGTTTGGAGGTAAGAAACGCTTGAGAAACTCAAAATTTTCGCGGTTCTGATGCTCGAAACGAATAACAAGAACGGCCTAGGGGGAAAGTACGCACACCGTTGTAATCGGGCGAGTTTCTACTTTCAGATGCAACAGAAATTTTGCGGATTGGTCAATCCGTTCGCGAGGTATGGCAGTTTGGAGGTAAGCAACTCTTGAGAAACTCAAAATTTTCGCAGTTCTGTTGCTCGAAACGAATAACTAGAACGGGCTAGGGGAAAAGTACGCACACAGTTGTAATCGGGCGAGTTTCTACTTTAAGATGCATCAGAAATTTTGCGGATTGGACAATCCGTTCGCGAGATGTGGCAGTTTGTAGGTGAGAAACGCTTGAGAAACTCAAAATTTTCGCAGTTCTGATGCTCGAAACGAAAAACTAGAACGGCCTAGGGGAAAAGTACGCATACCGTTGTAATCGGGCGAGTTTCTACCTTCAGATGCAACAGAAATTTTGCGGATTGGTCAATCCGTTCGCGAGATATGGCAGTTTGGATGTAAGAAACGCTTGAGAAACTCAGAATTTTCGCAGTTCTGATGCTCGAAACGAATAACTAGAACGGCCTAGGGGAAAAGTACGCATAACGTTGTAATCGGGCGAGTTTCTACTTTCTGATGAAACAGAAATTTTGCGGATTGGTCAATCCGTTCGCGAGATATGGCAGTTTGGAGGTAAGAAACGCTCGAGAAACTCAAAATTTTCGCAGTTCTGATGCTCGACAAGCATAACTAGAACGGCCTAGGGGAAAAGTACGCACACCGTTGTAATCGGGCGAGTTTCTACTTTCAGATGCAACAGAAATTTTGCGGATTGGTCAATCCGTTCGCGAGATATGGCGGTTTGGATGTAAGAAACGCTTGAGAAACTCAAAATTTTCGCGGTTCTGATGCTCGAAACGAATAACAAGAACGGCCTAGGGGAAAAGTACGCACACCGTTGTAATCGGGCGAGTTTCTACTTTCAGATGCAACAGAAATTTTGCGGATTGGTCAATCCGTTCGCGAGGTATGGCAGTTTGGAGGTAAGCAACTCTTGAGAAACTCAAAATTTTCGCAGTTCTGTTGCTCGAAACGAATAACTAGAACGGGCTAGGGGAAAAGTACGCACACAGTTGTAATCGGGCGAGTTTCTACTTTAAGATGCATCAGAAATTTTGCGGATTGGACAATCCGTTCGCGAGATGTGGCAGTTTGTAGGTGAGAAACGCTTGAGAAACTCAAAATTTTCGCAGTTCTGATGCTCGAAACGAAAAACTAGAACGGCCTAGGGGAAAAGTACGCATACCGTTGTAATCGGGCGAGTTTCTACCTTCAGATGCAACAGAAATTTTGCGGATTGGTCAATCCGTTCGCGAGATATGGCAGTTTGGATGTAAGAAACGCTTGAGAAACTCAGAATTTTCGCAGTTCTGATGCTCGAAACGAATAACTAGAACGGCTTAGGGGAAAAGTACGCATAACGTTGTAATCGGGCGAGATTCTACTTTCTGATGCAACAGAAATTTTGCGGATTGGTCAATCCGTTCGCGAGATATGGCAGTTTGGAGGTAAGAAACGCTCGAGAAACTCAAAATTTTCGCAGTTCTGATGCTCGACAAGCATAACTAGAACGGCCTAGGGGAAAAGTACGCACACCGTTGTAATCGGGCGAGTTTCTACTTTGAGATGCAACAGAAATTTTGCGGATTGGTCAATCCGTTCGCGAGATATGGCAGTTTGGATGTAAGAAACGCTCGAGAAACTCAAAATTTTCGCAGTTCTGATGCTCGAAACGAATAACTAGAACGGCCTAGGGGAAAAGTACGCACACCGTTGTAATCGGGCGAGTTTCTACTTTCAGATGCAACAGAAATTTTGCGGATTGGTCAATCCGTTCGCGAGATGTGGCAGTTTGTACGTGAGAAACGCTTGAGAAACTCAAAATTTTCGCAGTTCTGATGCTCGAAACGAATTACTAGAACGGCCTAGGGGAGAAGTACGCATACCGTTGTAATCGGGCGAGTTTCTACTTTCAGATGCAACAGAAATTTTGCGGATTGGTCAATCCGTTCGCGAGATATGGCAGTTTGGAGGTAAGAAACGCTTGAGAAACTCAAAATTTTCGCAGTTCTGATGCTCGAAACGAATAACTAGAACGGCCTAGGGGAAAAGTACGCATACCGTTGTAATCGGGCGAGTTTCTACCTTCAGATGCAACAGAAATTTTGCGGATTGGTCAATCCTTTCGCGAGATATGGCAGTTTGGAAGTAAGAAACGCTTGAGAAACTCAAAATTTTCGCAGTTCTGATGCTCGAAACGAATAACTGGAACTGCCTAGGGGAAAAGTACGCATACCGTTGTAATCGGGCGAGTTTCTACTTTCAGATGCAACAGAAATTTTGCGGATTGGTCAATCCGTTCGCGAGATATGGCAGTTTGGAAGTAAGAAACGCTTGAGAAACTCAAAATTTTCGCGGTTCTGATGCTCGAAACGAATAACAAGAACGGCCTAGGGGAAAAGTACGCACACCGTTGTAATCGGGCGAGTTTCTACTTTCAGATGCAACAGAAATTTTGCGGATTGGTCAATCCGTTCGCGAGATGTGGCAGTTTGTATGTGAGAAACGCTTGAGAAACTCAAAATTTTCGCAGTTCTGATGCTCGAAACGAATAACTAGAACGGCCTAGGGGAAAAGTACGCATACCGTTGTAATCGGGCGAGTTTCTACCTTCAGATGCAACAGAAATTTTGCGGATTGGTCAATCCGTTCGCGAGATATGGCAGTTTGGAAGTAAGAAACGCTTGAGAAACTCAAAATTTTCGCAGATCTGATGCTCGAAACGAATAACTAGAACGGCCTAGGGGAAAAGTACGCATAGTGTTGTAATCGGGCGAGTTTCTACTTTCAGATGCAACAGAAATTTTGCGGATTGGTCAATCCGTTCGCGAGATATGGCAGTTTGGAGGTAAGAAACGCTCGAGAAACTCAAAATTTTCGCAGTTCTGATGCTCGAAACGAATAACTAGAACGGCCTAGGGGAAAAGTACGCATACCGTTGTAATCGGGCGAGTTTCTACTTTCAGACGCAACAGAAATTTTGCGGATTGGTCAATCCGTTCGCGAGATATGGCAGTTTGGAGGTAAGAAACGCTTGAGGAACTCAAAATTTTCGCAGTTCTGATGCTCGAAACGAATAACTAGAACGGCCTAGGGGAAAAGTACGCATACCGTTGTAATCGGGCGAGTTTCTACTTTCAGATGCAACAGAACTTTTGCGGATTGGTCAATCCGTTCGCGAGATATGGCAGTTTGGATGTAAGAAACGCTTGAGAAACTCAAAATTTTCGCGGTTCTGATGCTCGAAACGAATAACAAGAACGGCCTAGGGGAAAAGTACGCAC
Organism: Ptiloglossa arizonensis; assembly: GCF_051014685.1. Taxonomy (NCBI): domain Eukaryota; kingdom Metazoa; phylum Arthropoda; class Insecta; order Hymenoptera; family Colletidae; genus Ptiloglossa; species Ptiloglossa arizonensis. The sequence continues at coordinate 21,708 of NW_027479402.1, forward strand.
ACCGTTGTAATCGGGCGAGTTTCTACTTTCAGATGCAACAGAAATTTTGCTGATTGGGCAATCCGTTCGCGAGATATGGCAGTTTGGAGGTAAGCAACGCTTGAGAAACTCAAAATTTTCGCAGTTCTGTTGCTCGAAACGAATAACTAGAACGGGCTAGGGGAAAAGTACGCATACAGTTGTAATCGGGCGAGTTTCTACTTTCAGATGCATCACAAATTTTGCGGATTGGACAATCAGTTCGCGAGATATGGCAGTTTGGAGGTAAGAAACGCTCGAGAAACTCAAAATTTTCGCAGTTCTGATGCTCGACAAGCACAACTAGAACGGCCTAGGGGAAAAGTTCGCACACCGGTTGTAATCGGGCGAGTTTCTACTTTCAGATGCAATAGAAATTTTGCGGATTGGTCAATCCGTTCGCGAGATATGGCAGTTCGGAGGTAAGAAACGGTTGAGAAACTCAAAATTTTAACAGTTCTGATGCTCGAAACGAATAACCAGAACGGCCTAGGGGAAACGTACGCATACCGTTGTAATCGGGCGAGTTTCTACTTTCAGATGCATCAGAACTTTTGCGGATTGGTCAATCCGTTCGCGAGATATGGCAGTTTGGATGTAAGAAACGCTTGAGAAACTCAAAATTTTCGCGGTTCTGATGCTCGAAACGAATAACAAGAACGGCCTAGGGGAAAAGTACGCACACCGTTGTAATCGGGCGAGTTTCTACTTTCAGATGCAACAGAAATTTTGCTGATTGGGCAATCCGTTCGCGAGATATGGCAGTTTGGATGTAAGCAACGCTTGAGAAACTCAAAATTTTCGCAGTTCTGTTGCTCGAAACGAATAACTAGAACGGGCTAGGGGAAAAGTACGCATACAGTTGTAATCGGGCGAGTTTCTACTTTCAGATGCATCACAAATTTTGCGGATTGGACAATACGTTCGCGAGATGTGGCTGTTTGTAGGTGAGAAACGCTTGAGAAACTCAAAATTTTCGCAGTTCTGATGCTCGAAACGAATAACCAGAACGGCCTAGGGGAAAAGTACGCATACCGTTGTAATCGGGCGAGTTTCTACTTTCAGATGCAACAGAAATTTTGCGGATTGGTCAATCCGTTCGCGAAATATGGCAGTTTGGAGGTAAGAAACGCTTGAGAAACTCAAAATTTTCGCAGTTCTGATGCTCGAAACGAATAACTAGAACGGCCTAGGGGAAAAGTACGCATGCCGTTGTAATCGGGCGAGTTTCTACTTCCAGATGCAACAGAAATTTTGCGGATTGGTCAATCCGTTCGCGAGATATGGCAGTTTGGATGTAAGAAACGCTTGAGAAACTGAAAATTTTCGCGGTTCTGATGCTCGAAACGAATAACAAGAACGGCCTAGGGGAAAAGTACGCACAACGTTGTAATCGGGCGAGTTTCTACTTTCAGATGCAACAGAAATTTTGCGGATTGGTCAATCCGTTCGCGAGATATGGCAGTTTGGAGGTAAGCAACGCTTGAGAAACTCAAAATTTTCGCAGTTCTGTTGCTCGAAACGAATAACTAGAACGGGCTAGGGGAAAAGTACGCATGTAGTTGTAATCGGGCGAATTTCTACTTTCAGATGCAACAGAAATTTTGCGGATTGGTCAATCAGTTCGCGAGATATGGCAGTTTGGAGGTAAGAAACGCTCGAGAAACTCAAAATTTTCGCAGTTCTGATGCTCGACAAGCACAACTAGAACGGCCTAGGGGAAAAGTACGCACACCGGTTGTAATCGGGCGAGTTTCTACTTTCAGATGCAATAGAAATTTTGCGGATTGGTCAATCCGTTCGCGAGATATGGCAGTTCGGAGGTAAGAAACGGTTGAGAAACTCAAAATTTTCACAGTTCTGATGCTCGAAACGAATAACCAGAACGGCCTAGGGGAAACGTACGCATACCGTTGTAATCGGGCGAGTTTCTACTTTCAGATGCATCAGAAATTTTGCGGATTGGTCAATCCGTTCGCGAGATATGGCAGTTTGGAGGTAAGAAACGCTTGAGAAACTCAAAATTTTCGCAGTTCTGATGCTCGAAACGAATAACTAGAACGGCCCAGGGCAAAAGTACGCACAGTGTTGTAATCGGGCGAGTTTCTACCTTCATATGCAATAGAAATTTTGCGGATTGGTCAATCCGTTCGCGAGATATGGCACTTTAGAGGTAAGAAACGCTTGAGAAACTCAAAATTTTCGCAGTTCTGTTGCTCGAAACGAATAACTAGAACGGCCTAGGGGAAAAGTACGCATACCGTTGTAATCGGGCGAGTTTCTACTTTCAGATGCAACAGAAATTTTGCGGATTGGTCAATCCGTTCGCGAGATATGGCAGTTTGGAGGTACGAAACGCTTGAGAAACTCAAAATTTTCGCAGTTCTGATGCTCGAAACGAATAACTAGAACGGCCTAGGGGAAAAGTACGCATACCGTTGTAATCGGGCGAGTTTGTACTTTCAGATGCAACAGAAATTTTGCGGATTGGTCAATCCGTTCGCGAGATATGGCAGTTTGGATGTAAGAAACGCTTGAGAAACTCAAAATTTTCGCGGTTCTGATGCTCGAAACGAATAACCAGAACGGCCTAGGGGAAAAGTACGCATACCGTTGTAATCGGGCGAGTTTCTACTTTCAGATGCAACAGAAATTTTGCGGATTGGTCAATCCGTTCGCGAAATATGGCAGTTTGGAGGTAAGAAACGCTTGAGAAACTCAAAATTTTCGCAGTTCTGATGCTCGAAACGAATAACTAGAACGGCCTAGGGGAAAAGTACGCATGCCGTTGTAATCGGGCGAGTTTCTACTTTCAGATGCAACAGAAATTTTGCGGATTGGTCAATCCGTTCGCGAGATATGGCAGTTTGGATGTAAGAAACGCTTGAGAAACTGAAAATTTTCGCGGTTCTGATGCTCGAAACGAATAACAAGAACGGCCTAGGGGAAAAGTACGCACAACGTTGTAATCGGGCGAGTTTCTACTTTCAGATGCGACAGAAATTTTGCGGATTGGTCAATCCGTTCGCGAGATATGGCAGTTTGGAGGTAAGCAACGCTTGAGAAACTCAAAATTTTCGCAGTTCTGTTGCTCGAAACGAATAACTAGAACGGGCTAGGGGAAAAGTACGCATGTAGTTGTAATCGGGCGAATTTCTACTTTCAGATGCAACAGAAATTTTGCGGATTGGTCAATCCGTTCGCGAGATATGGCAGTTTGGAGGTAAGAAACGCTCGAGAAACTCAAAATTTTCGCAGTTCTGATGCTCGACAAGCACAACTAGAACGGCCTAGGGGAAAAGTACGCACACCGGTTGTAATCGGGCGAGTTTCTACTTTCAGATGCAATAGAAATTTTGCGGATTGGTCAATCCGTTCGCGAGATATGGCAGTTCGGAGGTAAGAAACGGTTGAGAAACTCAAAATTTTCACAGTTCTGATGCTCGAAACGAATAACCAGAACGGCCTAGGGGAAACGTACGCATACCGTTGTAATCGGGCGAGTTTCTACTTTCAGATGCATCAGAAATTTTGCGGATTGGTCAATCCGTTCGCGATATATGGCAGTTTGGAGGTAAGAAACGCTTGAGAAACTCAAAATTTTCGCAGTTCTGATGCTCGAAACGAATAACTAGAACGGCCCAGGGCAAAAGTACGCACAGTGTTGTAATCGGGCGAGTTTCTACCTTCATATGCAATAGAAATTTTGCGGATTGGTCAATCCGTTCGCGAGATATGGCACTTTAGAGGTAAGAAACGCTTGAGAAACTCAAAATTTTCGCAGTTCTGTTGCTCGAAACGAATAACTAGAACGGCCTAGGGGAAAAGTACGCATACCGTTGTAATCGGGCGAGTTTCTACTTTCAGATGCAACAGAAATTTTGCGGATTGGTCAATCCGTTCGCGAGATATGGCAGTTTGGAGGTAAGAAACGCTTGAGAAACTCAAAATTTTCGCAGTTCGGATGCTCGAAACGAATAACTAGAACGGGCTAGGGGAAAAGTACGCACACAGTTGTAATCGGGCGAGTTTCTACTTTAAGATGCATCAGAAATTTTGCGGATTGGACAATCCGTTCGCGAGATGTGGCAGTTTGTAGGTGAGAAACGCTTGAGAAACTCAAAATTTTCGCAGTTCTGATGCTCGAAACGAATAACTAGAACGGCCTAGGGGAAAAGTACGCATACCGTTGTAATCGGGCGAGTTTCTACCTTCAGATGCAACAGAAATTTTGCGGATTGGTCAATCCGTTCGCGAGATATGGCAGTTTGGATGTAAGAAACGCTTGAGAAACTCAGAATTTTCGCAGTTCTGATGCTCGACAAGCATAACTAGAACGGCCTAGGGGAAAAGTACGCATACCGTTGTAATCGGGCGAGTTTCTACCTTCAGATGCAACAGAAATTTTGCGGATTGGTCAATCCTTTCGCGAGATATGGCAGTTTGCAAGTAAGAAACGCTTGAGAAACTCAAAATTTTCGCAGTTCTGATGCTCGAAACGAATAACTGGAACCGCCTAGGGGAAAAGTACGCATACCGTTGTAATCGGGCGAGTTTGTACTTTCAGATGCAACAGAAATTTTGCGGATTGGTCAATCCGTTCGCGAGATATGGCAGTTTGGATGTAAGAAACGCTTGAGAAACTCAAAATTTTCGCGGTTCTGATGCTCGAAACGAATAACAAGAACGGCCTAGGGGAAAAGTACGCACACCGTTGTAATCGGGCGAGTTTCTACTTTCAGATGCAACAGAAATTTTGCGGATTGGTCAATCCGTTCGCGAGATGTGGCAGTTTGTATGTGAGAAACGCTTGAGAAACTCAAAATTTTCGCAGTTCTGATGCTCGAAACGAATAACTAGAACGGCCTAGGGGAAAAGTACGCATACCGTTGTAATCGGGCGAGTTTCTACCTTCAGATGCAACAGAAATTTTGCGGATTGGTCAATCCGTTCGCGAGATATGGCAGTTTGGAAGTAAGAAACGCTTGAGAAACTCCAAATTTTCGCAGTTCTGATGCTCGAAACGAATAACTAGAACGGCCTAGGGGAAGAGTACGCACACCGTTGTAATCGGGCGAGTTTCTACTTTCAGATGCAACAGAAATTTTGCGGATTAGTCAATCCGTTCGCGAGATATGGCAGTTTGGAGGTAAGAAACGCTTGAGAAACTCAAAATTTTCGCAGTTCTGATGCTCGAAACGAATAACTAGAACGGACTAGGGGAAAAGTACGCATGCCGTTGTAATCGGGCGAGTTTCTACTTTCAGATGCAACAGAAATTTTGCGGATTGGTCAATCCGTTCGCGAGATATGGCAGTTTGGATGTAAGAAACGCTTGAGAAACTGAAAATTTTCGCGGTTCTGATGCTCGAAACGAATAACAAGAACGGCCTAGGGGAAAAGTACGCACAACGTTGTAATCGGGCGAGTTTCTACTTTCAGATGCAACAGAAATTTTGCGGATTGGTCAATCCGTTCGCGAGATATGGCAGTTTGGAGGTAAGCAACGCTTGAGAAACTCAAAATTTTCGCAGTTCTGTTGCTCGAAACGAATAACTAGAACGGGCTAGGGGAAAAGTACGCATGTAGTTGTAATCGGGCGAATTTCTACTTTCAGATGCAACAGAAATTTTGCGGATTGGTCAATCAGTTCGCGAGATATGGCAGTTTGGAGGTAAGAAACGCTCGAGAAACTCAAAATTTTCGCAGTTCTGATGCTCGACAAGCACAACTAGAACGGCCTAGGGGAAAAGTACGCACACCGGTTGTAATCGGGCGAGTTTCTACTTTCAGATGCAATAGAAATTTTGCGGATTGGTCAATCCGTTCGCGAGATATGGCAGTTCGGAGGTAAGAAACGGTTGAGAAACTCAAAATTTTCACAGTTCTGATGCTCGAAACGAATAACCAGAACGGCCTAGGGGAAACGTACGCATACCGTTGTAATCGGGCGAGTTTCTACTTTCAGATGCATCAGAAATTTTGCGGATTGGTCAATCCGTTCGCGAGATATGGCAGTTTGGAGGTAAGAAACGCTTGAGAAACTCAAAATTTTCGCAGTTCTGATGCTCGAAACGAATAACTAGAACGGCCCAGGGCAAAAGTACGCACAGTGTTGTAATCGGGCGAGTTTCTACCTTCATATGCAATAGAAATTTTGCGGATTGGTCAATCCGTTCGCGAGATATGGCACTTTAGAGGTAAGAAACGCTTGAGAAACTCAAAATTTTCGCAGTTCTGTTGCTCGAAACGAATAACTAGAACGGCCTAGGGGAAAAGTACGCATACCGTTGTAATCGGGCGAGTTTCTACTTTCAGATGCAACAGAAATTTTGCGGATTGGTCAATCCGTTCGCGAGATATGGCAGTTTGGAGGTACGAAACGCTTGAGAAACTCAAAATTTTCGCAGTTCTGATGCTCGAAACGAATAACTAGAACGGCCTAGGGGAAAAGTACGCATACCGTTGTAATCGGGCGAGTTTGTACTTTCAGATGCAACAGAAATTTTGCGGATTGGTCAATCCGTTCGCGAGATATGGCAGTTTGGATGTAAGAAACGCTTGAGAAACTCAAAATTTTCGCGGTTCTGATGCTCGAAACGAATAACCAGAACGGCCTAGGGGAAAAGTACGCATACCGTTGTAATCGGGCGAGTTTCTACTTTCAGATGCAACAGAAATTTTGCGGATTGGTCAATCCGTTCGCGAAATATGGCAGTTTGGAGGTAAGAAACGCTTGAGAAACTCAAAATTTTCGCAGTTCTGATGCTCGAAACGAATAACTAGAACGGCCTAGGGGAAAAGTACGCATGCCGTTGTAATCGGGCGAGTTTCTACTTTCAGATGCAACAGAAATTTTGCGGATTGGTCAATCCGTTCGCGAGATATGGCAGTTTGGATGTAAGAAACGCTTGAGAAACTGAAAATTTTCGCGGTTCTGATGCTCGAAACGAATAACAAGAACGGCCTAGGGGAAAAGTACGCACAACGTTGTAATCGGGCGAGTTTCTACTTTCAGATGCGACAGAAATTTTGCGGATTGGTCAATCCGTTCGCGAGATATGGCAGTTTGGAGGTAAGCAACGCTTGAGAAACTCAAAATTTTCGCAGTTCTGTTGCTCGAAACGAATAACTAGAACGGGCTAGGGGAAAAGTACGCATGTAGTTGTAATCGGGCGAATTTCTACTTTCAGATGCAACAGAAATTTTGCGGATTGGTCAATCCGTTCGCGAGATATGGCAGTTTGGAGGTAAGAAACGCTCGAGAAACTCAAAATTTTCGCAGTTCTGATGCTCGACAAGCACAACTAGAACGGCCTAGGGGAAAAGTACGCACACCGGTTGTAATCGGGCGAGTTTCTACTTTCAGATGCAATAGAAATTTTGCGGATTGGTCAATCCGTTCGCGAGATATGGCAGTTCGGAGGTAAGAAACGGTTGAGAAACTCAAAATTTTCACAGTTCTGATGCTCGAAACGAATAACCAGAACGGCCTAGGGGAAACGTACGCATACCGTTGTAATCGGGCGAGTTTCTACTTTCAGATGCATCAGAAATTTTGCGGATTGGTCAATCCGTTCGCGATATATGGCAGTTTGGAGGTAAGAAACGCTTGAGAAACTCAAAATTTTCGCAGTTCTGATGCTCGAAACGAATAACTAGAACGGCCCAGGGCAAAAGTACGCACAGTGTTGTAATCGGGCGAGTTTCTACCTTCATATGCAATAGAAATTTTGCGGATTGGTCAATCCGTTCGCGAGATATGGCACTTTAGAGGTAAGAAACGCTTGAGAAACTCAAAATTTTCGCAGTTCTGTTGCTCGAAACGAATAACTAGAAAGGCCTAGGGGAAAAGTACGCATACCGTTGTAATCGGGCGAGTTTCTACTTTCAGATGCAACAGAAATTTTGCGGATTGGTCAATCCGTTCGCGAGATATGGCAGTTTGGAGGTAAGAAACGCTTGAGAAACTCAAAATTTTCGCAGTTCGGATGCTCGAAACGAATAACTAGAACGGGCTAGGGGAAAAGTACGCACACAGTTGTAATCGGGCGAGTTTCTACTTTAAGATGCATCAGAAATTTTGCGGATTGGACAATCCGTTCGCGAGATGTGGCAGTTTGTAGGTGAGAAACGCTTGAGAAACTCAAAATTTTCGCAGTTCTGATGCTCGAAACGAATAACTAGAACGGCCTAGGGGAAAAGTACGCATACCGTTGTAATCGGGCGAGTTTCTACCTTCAGATGCAACAGAAATTTTGCGGATTGGTCAATCCGTTCGCGAGATATGGCAGTTTGGATGTAAGAAACGCTTGAGAAACTCAGAATTTTCGCAGTTCTGATGCTCGACAAGCATAACTAGAACGGCCTAGGGGAAAAGTACGCATACCGTTGTAATCGGGCGAGTTTCTACCTTCAGATGCAACAGAAATTTTGCGGATTGGTCAATCCTTTCGCGAGATATGGCAGTTTGCAAGTAAGAAACGCTTGAGAAACTCAAAATTTTCGCAGTTCTGATGCTCGAAACGAATAACTGGAACCGCCTAGGGGAAAAGTACGCATACCGTTGTAATCGGGCGAGTTTGTACTTTCAGATGCAACAGAAATTTTGCGGATTGGTCAATCCGTTCGCGAGATATGGCAGTTTGGATGTAAGAAACGCTTGAGAAACTCAAAATTTTCACGGTTCTGATGCTCGAAACGAATAACAAGAACGGCCTAGGGGAAAAGTACGCACACCGTTGTAATCGGGCGAGTTTCTACTTTCAGATGCAACAGAAATTTTGCGGATTGGTCAATCCGTTCGCGAGATGTGGCAGTTTGTATGTGAGAAACGCTTGAGAAACTCAAAATTTTCGCAGTTCTGATGCTCGAAACGAATAACTAGAACGGCCTAGGGGAAAAGTACGCATACCGTTGTAATCGGGCGAGTTTCTACCTTCAGATGCAACAGAAATTTTGCGGATTGGTCAATCCGTTCGCGAGATATGGCAGTTTGGAAGTAAGAAACGCTTGAGAAACTCCAAATTTTCGCAGTTCTGATGCTCGAAACGAATAACTAGAACGGCCTAGGGGAAGAGTACGCACACCGTTGTAATCGGGCGAGTTTCTACTTTCAGATGCAACAGAAATTTTGCGGATTCGTCAATCCGTTCGCGAGATATGGCAGTTTGGAGGTAAGAAACGCTTGAGAAACTCAAAATTTTCGCAGTTCTGATGCTCGAAACGAATAACTAGAACGGACTAGGGGAAAAGTACGCATACCGTTGTAATCGGGCGAGTTTCTACTTTCAGATGCAACAGAAATTTTGCGGATTGGTCAATCCGTTCGCGAGATATGGCAGTTTGGAGGTAAGAAACGCTTGAGAAACCCAAATTTTCGCAATTCTGATGCTCGAAACGAATAACTAGAACGGCCTAGGGGAAAAGTACGCATACCGTTGTAATCGGGCGAGTTTCTACTTTCAGATGCAACAGAAATTTTGCGGATTGGTCAATCCGCTCGCGAGATATGGCAGTTTGTAGGTAAGAAACGCTTGAGAAACTCAACATTTTCGCAGTTCTGATGCTCGAATCGAATAACTAGAACGGCCTAGGGGAAAAGTACGTATACCGTTGTAATCGGGCGAGTTTCTACTTTCAGATGCAGCAGAAAATTTGCGGATTGGTAAATCCGTTCGCGAGATATGGCAGTTTGGAGGTAAGAAACGCTTGAGAAACCCAAATTTTCGCAATTCTGATGCTCGAAACGAATAACTAGAACGGCCTAGGGGAAAAGTACGCAAACCGTTGTAATCGGGCGAGTTTCTACTTTCAGATGCAACAGAAATTTTGCGGATTAGTCAAACCTTTCGCGAGATATGGCAGTTTGGAGGTAAGAAACGCTTGAGAAACTCAAAATTTTCGCAGTTCTGATGCTCGACAAGCATAACTAGAACGGTCTAGGGGAAAAGTACGCATACCGTTGTAATCGGGCGAGTTTCGACTTTCAGATGCAACAGAAGTTTTGCGGATTGGTCAATCCGTTCGCGAGATATGGCAGTTTGGAGGTAAGAAACGCTTGAGAAACTCAAAATTTTCGCAGTTCTGATGCTCGAAACGAATAACTAGAACGGCCTAGGGGAAAAGTACGCATACCGTTGTAATCGGGCGAGTTTCTACTTTCAGATGCAACAGAAATTTTGCGGATTAGTCAATCCGTTCGCGAGATATGGCAGTTTGGATGTAACAACGCTTGAGAAACTCAAAATTTTCGCAGTTCTGTTGCTCGAAACGAATAACTAGAACGGGCTAGGGGAAAAGTACGCATACAGTTGTAATCGGGCGAGTTTCTACCTTCAGATGCAACAGAAATTTTGCGGATTGGTCAATCCGTTCGCGAGATATGGCAGTTTGGATGTAAGAAACGCTTGAGAAACTCAGAATTTTCGCAGTTCTGATGCTCGAAACGAATAACTAGAACGGCCTAGGGGAAAAGTACGCATAACGTTGTAATCGGGCGAGTTTCTACTTTCTGATGCAACAGAAATTTTGCGGATTGGTCAATCCGTTCGCGCGATATGGCAGTTTGGAGGTAAGAAACGCTCGAGAAACTCAAAATTTTCGCAGTTCTGATGCTCGACAAGCATAACTAGAACGGTCTAGGGGAAAAGTACGCATACCGTTGTAATCGGGCTACTTTCTACTTTCAGATGCAACAGAAATTTTGCGGATTGGTCAATCCGTTGGCGAGATATGGCAGTTTGGATGTAACAACGCTTGAGAAACTCAAAATTTTCGCAGTTCTGTTGCTCGAAACGAATAACTAGAACGGGCTAGGGGAAAAGTACGCATACAGTTGTAATCGGGCGAGTTTCTACTTTCAGATGCAACAGAAATTTTGCGGATTCGTCAAACCGTTCGCGAGATATGGCAGTTTGGAGGTAAGAAACGCTTGAGAAACTCAAAATTTTCGCAGTTCTGATGCTCGAAACGAAAAACTAGAACGGGCTAGGGGAAAAGTACGCATACCGTTGTAATCGGGCGAGTTTCTACCTTCAGATGCAACAGAAATTTTGCGGATTGGTCAATCCGTTCGCGAGATATGGCAGTTTGGATGTATGAAACGCTTGAGAAACTCAGAATTTTCGCAGTTCTGATGCTCGAAACGAATAACTAGAACGGCCTAGGGGAAAAGTACGCATAACGTTGTAATCGGGCGAGTTTCTACTTTCTGATGCAACAGAAATTTTGCGGATTGGTCAATCCGTTCGCGAGATATGGCAGTTTGGAGGTAAGAAACGCTCGAGAAACTCAAAATTTTCGCAGTTCTGATGCTCGACAAGCATAACTAGAACGGCCTAGGGGAAAAGTACGCATACCGTTGTAATCGGGCTACTTTCTACTTTCAGATGCAACAGAAATTTTGCGGATTGGTCAATCCGTTCGCGAGATATGGCAGTTTGGATGTAACAACGCTTGAGAAACTCAAAATTTTCGCAGTTCTGATGCTCGACAAGCATAACTAGAACGGCCTAGGGGAAAAGTACGCATACCGTTGTAATCGGGCTACTTTCTACTTTCAGATGCAACAGAAATTTTGCGGATTGGTCAATCCGTTCGCGAGATATGGCAGTTTGGATGTAACAACGCTTGAGAAACTCAAAATTTTCGCAGTTCTGTTGCTCGAAACGAATAACTAGAACGGGCTAGGGGAAAAGTACGCATACAGTTGTAATCGGGCGAGTTTCTACTTTCAGATGCAACAGAAATTTTGCGGATTCGTCAAACCGTTCGCGAGATATGGCAGTTTGGAGGTAAGAAACGCTTGAGAAACTCAAAATTTTCGCAGTTCTGATGCTCGAAACGAAAAACTAGAACGGCCTAGGGGAAAAGTACGCATACCGTTGTAATCGGGCGAGTTTCTACCTTCAGATGCAACAGAAATTTTGCGGATTGGTCAATCCGTTCGCGAGATATGGCAGTTTGGATGTAAGAAACGCTTGAGAAACTCAGAATTTTCGCAGTTCTGATGCTCGAAACGAATAACTAGAACGGCCTAGGGGAAAAGTACGCATAACGTTGTAATCGGGCGAGTTTCTACTTTCAGATGCAACAGAAATTTTGCGGATTGGTCAATCCGTTCGCGAGATATGGCAGTTTGGAGGTAAGAAACGCTTGAGAAACTCAAAATTTTCGCAGTTCTGATGCTCGAAACGAATAACTAGAACGGACTAGGGGAAAAGTACGCATACCGTTGTAATCGGGCGAGTTTCTACTTTCAGATGCAACAGAAATTTTGCGGATTGGTCAATCCATTCGCGAGATATGGCAGTTTGGAAGTAAGAAACGCTTGAGAAACTCAAAATTTTCGCAGTTCTGATGCTCGACAAGCATAACTAGAACGGTCTAGGGGAAAAGTACGCATACCGTTGTAATCGGGCGAGTTTCTACTTTCAGATGCAACAGAAATTTTGCGGATTGGTCAATCCGTTCGCGAGATATGGCAGTTTGGAAGTAAGAAACGCTTGAGAAACTCAAAATTTTCGCAGTTCTGATGCTCGAAACGAATAACTAGAACGGCCTAGGGGAAAAGTACGCATACCGTTGTAATCGGGCGAGTTTCTACTTTCAGATGCAACAGAAATTTTGCGGATTAGTCAATCCGTTCGCGAGATATGGCAGTTTGGAGGTAAGAAACGCTTGAGAAACTCAAAATTTTCGCAGTTCTGATGCTCGACAAGCATAACTAGAACGGTCTAGGGGAAAAGTACGCATACCGTTGTAATCGGGCTACTTTCTACTTTCAGATGCAACAGAAATTTTGCGGATTGGTCAATCCGTTCGCGAGATATGGCAGTTTGGATGTAACAGCGCTTGAGAAACTCAAAATTTTCGCAGTTCTGTTGCTCGAAACGAATAACTAGAACGGGCTAGGGGAAAAGTACGCATGCAGTTGTAATCGGGCGAGTTTCTACTTTCAGATGCAACAGAAATTTTGCGGATTCGTCAAACCGTTCGCGAGATATGGCAGTTTGGAGGTAAGAAACGCTTGAGAAACTCAAAATTTTCGCAGTTCTGATGCTCGAAACGAAAAACTAGAACGGCCTAGGGGAAAAGTACGCATACCGTTGTAATCGGGCGAGTTTCTACCTTCAGATGCAACAGAAATTTTGCGGATTGGTCAATCCGTTCGCGAGATATGGCAGTTTGGATGTAACAAACGCTTGAGAAACTCAGAATTTTCGCAGTTCTGATGCTCGAAACGAATAACTAGAACGGCCTAGGGGAAAAGTACGCATACCGTTGTAATCGGGCGAGTTTCTACTTTCAGATGCAACAGAAATTTTGCGAATTGGTCAATCCGTTCGCGAGATATGGCAGTTTGGAGGTAAGAAACGCTTGAGAAACTCAAAATTTTCGCAGTTCTGATGCTCGAAACGAATAACTGGAACTGCCTAGGGGAAAAGTACGCATACCGTTGTAATCGGGCGAGTTTCTACCTTCAGATGCGACAGAAATTTTGCGGATTGGTCAATCCGTTCGCGAGATATGGCAGTTTGGAAGTAAGAAACGCTTGAGAAACTCAAAATTTTCGCAGATCTGATGCTCGAAACGAATAACTCGAACGGCCTAGGGGAAAAGTATGCATAGTGTTGTAATCGGGCGAGTTTCTACTTTCAGATGCAACAGAAATTTTGCGGATTGGTCAATCCGTTCGCGAGATATGGCAGTTTGGAGGTAAGAAACGCTCGAGAAACTCAAAATTTTCGCAGTTCTGATGCTCGATAAGCATAACTAGAACGGCCTAGGGGAAAAGTACGCACACCGTTGTAATCGGGCGAGTTTCTACTTTCAGATGCAACAGAACTTTTGCGGATTGGTCAATCCGTTCGCGAGATATGGCAGTTTGGATGTAAGAAACGCTTGAGAAACTCAAAATTTTCGCGGTTCTGATGCTCGAAACGAATAACAAGAACGGCCTAGGGGAAAAGTACGCACACCGTTGTAATCGGGCGAGTTTCTACTTTCAGATGCAACAGAAATTTTGCTGATTGGGCAATCCGTTCGCGAGATGTGGCAGTTTGGATGTAAGCAACGCTTGAGAAACTCAAAATTTTCGCAGTTCTGTTGCTCGAAACGAATAACTAGAACGGGCTAGGGGAAAAGTACGCATACAGTTGTAATCGGGCGAGTTTCTACTTTCAGATGCATCACAAATTTTGCGGATTGGACAATACGTTCGCGAGATGTGGCTGTTTGTAGGTGAGAAACGCTTGAGAAACTCAAAATTTTCGCAGTTCTGTTGCTCGAAACGAATAACTAGAACGGGCTAGGGGAAAAGTACGCATACAGTTGTAATCGGGCGAGTTTCTACTTTCAGATGCATCACAAATTTTGCGGATTGGACAATACGTTCGCGAGATGTGGCTGTTTGTAGGTGAGAAACGCTTGAGAAACTCAAAATTTTCGCAGTTCTGATGCTCGAAACGAATAACTAGAACGGCCTAGGGGAAAAGTACGCATACCGTTGTAATCGGGCGAGTTTCTACTTTCAGATGCAACAGAAATTTTGCGGATTGGTCAATCCGTTCGCGCAATATGGCAGTTTGGAGGTAAGAAACGCTTGAGAAACTCAAAATTTTCGCAGTTCTGATGCTCGAAACGAATAACTAGAACGGCCTAGGGGAAAAGTACGCATACCGTTGTAATCGGGCGAGTTTCTACTTTCAGATGCAACAGAAATTTTGCGGATTGGTCAATCCGTTCGCGAGATATGGCAGTTTGGATGTAAGAAACGCTTGAGAAACTGAAAATTTTCGCGGTTCTGATGCTCGAAACGAATAACAAGAACGGCCTAGGGGAAAAGTACGCACACCGTTGTAATCGGGCGAGTTTCTACTTTCAGATGCAACAGAAATTTTGCGGACTGGTCAATCCGTTCGCGAGATATGGCAGTTTGGATGTAAGAAACGCTTGAGAAACTCAAAATTTTCGCGGTTCTGATGCTCGAAACGAATAACAAGAACGGCCTAGGGGAAAAGTACGCACACCGTTGTAATCGGGCGAGTTTCTACTTTCAGATGCAGCAGAAATTTTGCGGACTGGTCAATCCGTTCGCGAGATATGGCAGTTTGGAGGTAAGCAACGCTTGAGAAACTCAAAATTTTCGCAGTTCTGTTGCTCGAAACGAATAACTAGAACGGGCTAGGGGAAAAGTACGCATGTAGTTGTAATCGGGCGAATTTCTACTTTCAGATGCAACAGAAATTTTGCGGATTGGTCAATCCGTTCGCGAGATATGGAAGTTTGGAGGTAAGAAACGCTCGAGAAACTCAAAATTTTCGCAGTTCTGATGCTCGACAAGCACAACTAGAACGGCCTAGGGGAAAAGTACGCACACCGGTTGTAATCGGGCGAGTTTCTACTTTCAGATGCAATAGAAATTTTGCGGATTGGTCAATCCGTTCGCGAGATATGGCAGTTCGGAGGTAAGAAACGGTTGAGAAACTCAAAATTTTCACAGTTCTGATGCTCGAAACGAATAACCAGAACGGCCTAGGGGAAAAGTACGCATACCGTTGTAATCGGGCGAGTTTCTACTTTCAGATGCATCAGAAATTTTGCGGATTGGTCAATCCGTTCGCGAGATATGGCAGTTTGGAGGTAAGAAACGCTTGAGAAACTCAAAATTTTCGCAGTTCTGATGCTCGAAACGAATAACTAGAACGGCCCAGGGCAAAAGTACGCACAGTGTTGTAATCGGGCGAGTTTCTACCTTCATATGCAACAGAAATTTTGCGGATTGGTCAATCCGTTCGCGAGATATGGCACTTTAGAGGTAAGAAACGCTTGAGAAACTCAAAATTTTCGCAGTTCTGTTGCTCGAAACGAATAACTAGAACGGCCTAGGGGAAAAGTACGCATACCGTTGTAATCGGGCGAGTTTCTACTTTCAGATGCAACAGAAATTTTGCGGATTGGTCAATCCGTTCGCGAGATATGGCAGTTTGGAGGTAAGAAACGCTTGAGAAACTCAAAATTTTCGCAGTTCTGATGCTCGAAACGAATAACTAGAACGGGCTAGGGGAAAAGTACGCACACAGTTGTAATCGGGCGAGTTTCTACTTTAAGATGCATCAGAAATTTTGCGGATTGGACAATCCGTTCGCGAGATGTGGCAGTTTGTAGGTGAGAAACGCTTGAGAAACTCAAAATTTTCGCAGTTCTGATGCTCGAAACGAATAACTAGTACGGCCTAGGGGAAAAGTACGCATACCGTTGTAATCGGGCGAGTTTCTACCTTCAGATGCAACAGAAATTTTGCGGATTGGTCAATCCTTTCGCGAGATATGGCAGTTAGGAAGTAAGAAACGCTTGAGAAACTCAAAATTTTCGCAGTTCTGATGCTCGAAACGAATAACTGGAACTGCCTAGGGGAAAAGTACGCATACCGTTGTAATCGGGCGAGTTTCTACCTTCAGATGCGACAGAAATTTTGCGGATTGGTCAATCCGTTCGCGAGATATGGCAGTTTGGAAGTAAGAAACGCTTGAGAAACTCAAAATTTTCGCAGATCTGATGCTCGAAACGAATAACTCGAACGGCCTAGGGGAAAAGTATGCATAGTGTTGTAATCGGGCGAGTTTCTACTTTCAGATGCAACAGAAATTTTGCGGATTGGTCAATCCGTTCGCGAGATATGGCAGTTTGGAGGTAAGAAACGCTCGAGAAACTCAAAATTTTCGCAGTTCTGATGCTCGATAAGCATAACTAGAACGGCCTAGGGGAAAAGTACGCACACCGTTGTAATCGGGCGAGTTTCTACTTTCAGATGCAACAGAACTTTTGCGGATTGGTCAATCCGTTCGCGAGATATGGCAGTTTGGATGTAAGAAACGCTTGAGAAACTCAAAATTTTCGCGGTTCTGATGCTCGAAACGAATAACAAGAACGGCCTAGGGGAAAAGTACGCACACCTTTGTAATCGGGCGAGTTTCTACTTTCAGATGCAACAGAAATTTTGCGGATTGGTCAATCCGTTCGCGAGATATGGAAGTTTGGAGGTAAGAAACGCTCGAGAAACTCAAAATTTTCGCAGTTCTGATGCTCGACAAGCACAACTAGAACGGCCTAGGGGAAAAGTACGCACACCGGTTGTAATCGGGCGAGTTTCTACTTTCAGATGCAATAGAAATTTTGCGGATTGGTCAATCCGTTCGCGAGATATGGCAGTTCGGAGGTAAGAAACGGTTGAGAAACTCAAAATTTTCACAGTTCTGATGCTCGAAACGAATAACCAGAACGGCCTAGGGGAAAAGTACGCATACCGTTGTAATCGGGCGAGTTTCTACTTTCAGATGCATCAGAAATTTTGCGGATTGGTCAATCCGTTCGCGAGATATGGCAGTTTGGAGGTAAGAAACGGTTGAGAAACTCAAAATTTTCACAGTTCTGATGCTCGAAACGAATAACCAGAACGGCCTAGGGGAAAAGTACGCATACCGTTGTAATCGGGCGAGTTTCTACTTTCAGATGCATCAGAAATTTTGCGGATTGGTCAATCCGTTCGCGAGATATGGCAGTTTGGAGGTAAGAAACGCTCGAGAAACTCAAAATTTTCGCAGTTCTGATGCTCGATAAGCATAACTAGAACGGCCTAGGGGAAAAGTACGCACACCGTTGTAATCGGGCGAGTTTCTACTTTCAGATGCAACAGAACTTTTGCGGATTGGTCAATCCGTTCGCGAGATATGGCAGTTTGGATGTAAGAAACGCTTGAGAAACTCAAAATTTTCGCGGTTCTGATGCTCGAAACGAATAACAAGAACGGCCTAGGGGAAAAGTACGCACACCGTTGTAATCGGGCGAGTTTCTACTTTCAGATGCAACAGAAATTTTGCGGATTGGTCAATCCGTTCGCGAGATATGGAAGTTTGGAGGTAAGAAACGCTCGAGAAACTCAAAATTTTCGCAGTTCTGATGCTCGACAAGCACAACTAGAACGGCCTAGGGGAAAAGTACGCACACCGGTTGTAATCGGGCGAGTTTCTACTTTCAGATGCAATAGAAATTTTGCGGATTGGTCAATCCGTTCGCGAGATATGGCAGTTCGGAGGTAAGAAACGGTTGAGAAACTCAAAATTTTCACAGTTCTGATGCTCGAAACGAATAACCAGAACGGCCTAGGGGAAAAGTACGCATACCGTTGTAATCGGGCGAGTTTCTACTTTCAGATGCATCAGAAATTTTGCGGATTGGTCAATCCGTTCGCGAGATATGGCAGTTTGGAGGTAAGAAACGCTTGAGAAACTCAAAATTTTCGCAGTTCTGATGCTCGAAACGAATAACTAGAACGGCCCAGGGCAAAAGTACGCACAGTGTTGTAATCGGGCGAGTTTCTACCTTCATATGCAACAGAAATTTTGCGGATTGGTCAATCCGTTCGCGAGATATGGCACTTTAGAGGTAAGAAACGCTTGAGAAACTCAAAATTTTCGCAGTTCTGTTGCTCGAAACGAATAACTAGAACGGCCTAGGGGAAAAGTACGCATACCGTTGTAATCGGGCGAGTTTCTACTTTCAGATGCAACAGAAATTTTGCGGATTGGTCAATCCGTTCGCGAGATATGGCAGTTTGGAGGTAAGAAACGCTTGAGAAACTCAAAATTTTCGCAGTTCTGATGCTCGAAACGAATAACTAGAACGGGCTAGGGGAAAAGTACGCACACAGTTGTAATCGGGCGAGTTTCTACTTTAAGATGCATCAGAAATTTTGCGGATTGGACAATCCGTTCGCGAGATGTGGCAGTTTGTAGGTGAGAAACGCTTGAGAAACTCAAAATTTTCGCAGTTCTGATGCTCGAAACGAATAACTAGAACGGCCTAGGGGAAAAGTACGCATACCGTTGTAATCGGGCGAGTTTCTACCTTCAGATGCAACAGAAACTTTGCGGATTGGTCAATCCGTTCGCGAGATATGGCGATTTGGATGTAAGAAACGCTTGAGAAACTCAGAATTTTCGCAGTTCTGATGCTCGACAAGCATAACTAGAACGGCCTAGGGGAAAAGTACGCATACCGTTGTAATCGGGCGAGTTTCTACCTTCAGATGCAACAGAAATTTTGCGGATTGGTCAATCCTTTCGCGACATATGGCAGTTTGGAAGTAAGAAACGCTTGAGAAACTCAAAATTTTCGCAGTTCTGATGCTCGAAACGAATAACTGGAACTGCCTAGGGGAAAAGTACACATACCGTTGTAATCGGGCGAGTTTCTACTTTCAGATGCAACAGAAATTTTGCGGATTGGTCAATCCGTTCGCGAGATATGGCAGTTTGGAAGTAAGAAACGCTTGAGAAACTCAAAATTTTCGCAGATCTGATGCTCGAAACGAATAACTAGAACGGCCTAGGGGAAAAGTATGCATAGTGTTGTAATCGGGCGAGTTTCTACTTTCAGATGCAACAGAAATTTTGCGGATTGGTCAATCCGTTCGCGAGATATGGCAGTTTGGAGGTAAGAAACGCTCGAGAAACTCAAAATTTTCGCAGTTCTGATGCTCGATAAGCATAACTAGAACGGCCTAGGGGAAAAGTACGCACACCGTTGTAATCGGGCGAGTTTCTACTTTCAGATGCAACAGAACTTTTGCGGATTGGTCAATCCGTTCGCGAGATATGGCAGTTTGGATGTAAGAAACGCTTGAGAAACTCAAAATTTTCGCGGTTCTGATGCTCGAAACGAATAACAAGAACGGCCTAGGGGAAAAGTACGCACACCGTTGTAATCGGGCGAGTTTCTACTTTCAGATGCAACAGAAATTTTGCTGATTGGGCAATCCGTTCGCGAGATGTGGCAGTTTGGAGGTAAGCAACGCTTGAGAAACTCAAAATTTTCGCAGTTCTGTTGCTCGAAACGAATAACTAGAACGGGCTAGGGGAAAAGTACGCATACAGTTGTAATCGGGCGAGTTTCTACTTTCAGATGCATCACAAATTTTGCGGATTGGACAATACGTTCGCGAGATGTGGCTGTTTGTAGGTGAGAAACGCTTGAGAAACTCAAAATTTTCGCAGTTCTGTTGCTCGAAACGAATAACTAGAACGGGCTAGGGGAAAAGTACGCATACAGTTGTAATCGGGCGAGTTTCTACTTTCAGATGCATCACAAATTTTGCGGATTGGACAATACGTTCGCGAGATGTGGCTGTTTGTAGGTGAGAAACGCTTGAGAAACTCAAAATTTTCGCAGTTCTGATGCTCGAAACGAATAACTAGAACGGCCTAGGGGAAAAGTACGCACACAGTTGTAATCGGGCGAGTTTCTACTTTAAGATGCATCAGAAATTTTGCGGATTGGACAATCCGTTCGCAAGATGTGGCAGTTTGTAGGTGAGAAACGCTTGAGAAACTCAAAATTTTCGCAGTTCTGATGCTCGAAACGAATAACTAGAACGGCCTAGGGGAAAAGTACGCATACCGTTGTAATCGGGCGAGTTTCTACCTTCAGATGCAACAGAAACTTTGCGGATTGGTCAATCCGTTCGCGAGATATGGCGATTTGGATGTAAGAAACGCTTGAGAAACTCAGAATTTTCGCAGTTCTGATGCTCGACAAGCATAACTAGAACGGCCTAGGGGAAAAGTACGCATGCCGTTGTAATCGGGCGAGTTTCTACCTTCAGATGCAACAGAAATTTTGCGGATTGGTCAATCCTTTCGCGACATATGGCAGTTTGGAAGTAAGAAACGCTTGAGAAACTCAAAATTTTCGCAGTTCTGATGCTCGAAACGAATAACTGGAACTGCCTAGGGGAAAAGTACACATACCGTTGTAATCGGGCGAGTTTCTACTTTCAGATGCAACAGAAATTTTGCGGATTGGTCAATCCGTTCGCGAGATATGGCAGTTTGGAAGTAAGAAACGCTTGAGAAACTCAAAATTTTCGCAGATCTGATGCTCGAAACGAATAACTAGAACGGCCTAGGGGAAAAGTATGCATAGTGTTGTAATCGGGCGAGTTTCTACTTTCAGATGCAACAGAAATTTTGCGGATTGGTCAATCCGTTCGCGAGATATGGCAGTTTGGAGGTAAGAAACGCTCGAGAAACTCAAAATTTTCGCAGTTCTGATGCTCGATAAGCATAACTAGAACGGCCTAGGGGAAAAGTACGCACACCGTTGTAATCGGGCGAGTTTCTACTTTCAGATGCAACAGAACTTTTGCGGATTGGTCAATCCGTTCGCGAGATATGGCAGTTTGGATGTAAGAAACGCTTGAGAAACTCAAAATTTTCGCGGTTCTGATGCTCGAAACGAATAACAAGAACGGCCTAGGGGAAAAGTACGCACACCGTTGTAATCGGGCGAGTTTCTACTTTCAGATGCAACAGAAATTTTGCTGATTGGGCAATCCGTTCGCGAGATGTGGCAGTTTGGAGGTAAGCAACGCTTGAGAAACTCAAAATTTTCGCAGTTCTGTTGCTCGAAACGAATAACTAGAACGGGCTAGGGGAAAAGTACGCATACAGTTGTAATCGGGCGAGTTTCTACTTTCAGATGCATCACAAATTTTGCGGATTGGACAATACGTTCGCGAGATGTGGCTGTTTGTAGGTGAGAAACGCTTGAGAAACTCAAAATTTTCGCAGTTCTGTTGCTCGAAACGAATAACTAGAACGGGCTAGGGGAAAAGTACGCATACAGTTGTAATCGGGCGAGTTTCTACTTTCAGATGCATCACAAATTTTGCGGATTGGACAATACGTTCGCGAGATGTGGCTGTTTGTAGGTGAGAAACGCTTGAGAAACTCAAAATTTTCGCAGTTCTGATGCTCGAAACGAATAACTAGAACGGCCTAGGGGAAAAGTACGCATACCGTTGTAATCGGGCGAGTTTCTACTTTCAGATGCAACAGAAATTTTGCGGATTGGTCAATCCGTTCGCGAAATATGGCAGTTTGGAGGTAAGAAACGCTTGAGAAACTCAAAATTTTCGCAGTTCTGATGCTCGAAACGAATAACTAGAACGGCCTAGGGGAAAAGTACGCATACCGTTGTAATCGGGCGAGTTTCTACTTTCAGATGCAACAGAAATTTTGCGGATTGGTCAATCCGTTCGCGAGATATGGCAGTTTGGATGTAAGAAACGCTTGAGAAACTGAAAATTTTCGCGGTTCTGATGCTCGAAACGAATAACAAGAACGGCCTAGGGGAAAAGTACGCACACCGTTGTAATCGGGCGAGTTTCTACTTTCAGATGCAACAGAAATTTTGCGGACTGGTCAATCCGTTCGCGAGATATGGCAGTTTGGAGGTAAGCAACGCTTGAGAAAATCAAAATTTTCGCAGTTCTGTTGCTCGAAACGAATAACTAGAACGGGCTAGGGGAAAAGTACGCATGTAGTTGTAATCGGGCGAATTTCTACTTTCAGATGCAACAGAAATTTTGCGGATTGGTCAATCCGTTCGCGAGATATGGAAGTTTGGAGGTAAGAAACGCTCGAGAAACTCAAAATTTTCGCAGTTCTGATGCTCGACAAGCACAACTAGAACGGCCTAGGGGAAAAGTACGCACACCGGTTGTAATCGGGCGAGTTTCTACTTTCAGATGCAATAGAAATTTTGCGGATTGGTCAATCCGTTCGCGAGATATGGCAGTTCGGAGGTAAGAAACGGTTGAGAAACTCAAAATTTTCACAGTTCTGATGCTCGAAACGAATAACCAGAACGGCCTAGGGGAAAAGTACGCATACCGTTGTAATCGGGCGAGTTTCTACTTTCAGATGCATCAGAAATTTTGCGGATTGGTCAATCCGTTCGCGAGATATGGCAGTTTGGAGGTAAGAAACGCTTGAGAAACTCAAAATTTTCGCAGTTCTGATGCTCGAAACGAATAACTAGAACGGCCCAGGGCAAAAGTACGCACAGTGTTGTAATCGGGCGAGTTTCTACCTTCATATGCAACAGAAATTTTGCGGATTGGTCAATCCGTTCGCGAGATATGGCACTTTAGAGGTAAGAAACGCTTGAGAAACTCAAAATTTTCGCAGTTCTGTTGCTCGAAACGAATAACTAGAACGGCCTAGGGGAAAAGTACGCATACCGTTGTAATCGGGCGAGTTTCTACTTTCAGATGCAACAGAAATTTTGCGGATTGGTCAATCCGTTCGCGAGATATGGCAGTTTGGAGGTAAGAAACGCTTGAGAAACTCAAAATTTTCGCAGTTCTGATGCTCGAAACGAATAACTAGAACGGGCTAGGGGAAAAGTACGCACACAGTTGTAATCGGGCGAGTTTCTACTTTAAGATGCATCAGAAATTTTGCGGATTCGACAATCCGTTCGCGAGATGTGGCAGTTTATAGGTGAGAAACGCTTGAGAAACTCAAAATTTTCGCAGTTCTGATGCTCGAAACGAATAACTAGAACGGCCTAGGGGAAAAGTACGCATACCGTTGTAATCGGGCGAGTTTCTACCTTCAGATGCAACAGAAACTTTGCGGATTGGTCAATCCGTTCGCGAGATATGGCAGTTTGGATGTAAGAAACGCTTGAGAAACTCAGAATTTTCGCAGTTCTGATGCTCGACAAGCATAACTAGAACGGCCTAGGGGAAAAGTACGCATACCGTTGTAATCGGGCGAGTTTCTACCTTCAGATGCAACAGAAATTTTGCGGATTGGTCAATCCTTTCGCGAGATATGGCAGTTTGGAAGTAAAAAACGCTTGAGAAACTCAAAATTTTCGCAGTTCTGATGCTCGAAACGAATAACTGGAACTGCCTAGGGGAAAAGTACGCATACCGTTGTATTCGGGCGAGTTTCTACTTTCAGATGCAACAGAAATTTTGCGGATTGGTCAATCCGTTCGCGAGATATGGCAGTTTGGATGTAAGAAACGCTTGAGAAACTCAAAATTTTCGCGGTTCTGATGCTCGAAACGAATAACAAGAACGGCCTAGGGGAAAAGTGCGCACACCGTTGTAATCGGGCGAGTTTCTACTTTCAGATGCAACAGAAATTTTGCGGATTGGTCAATCCGTTCGCGAGATGTGGCAGTTTGTATGTGAGAAACGCTTGAGAAACTCAAAATTTTCGCAGTTCTGATGCTCGAAACGAATAACTAGAACGGCCTAGGGGAAAAGTACGCTTACCGTTGTAATCGGGCGAGTTTCTACCTTCAGATGCAACAGAAATTTTGCGGATTGGTCAATCCGTTCGCGAGATATGGCAGTTTGGAAGTAAGAAACGCTTGAGAAACTCAAAATTTTCGCAGTTCTCATGCTCGAAACGAATAACTACAACGGCCTAGGGGAAAAGTACGCATACCGTTGTAATCGGGCGAGTTTCTACTTTCAGATGCAACAGAAATTTGCGGATTGGTCAATCCGCTCGCGAGATATGGCAGTTTGTAGGTAAGAAACGCTTGAGAAACTCAACATTTTCGCAGTTCTGATGCTCGAAACGAATAACTAGAACGGCCTAGGGGAAAAGTACGCATACCGTTGTAATAGGGCGAATTTCTACTTTCAGATGCAACAGAAATTTTGCGGATTGGTCAATCCGTTCGCGAGATATGGAAGTTTGGAGGTAAGAAACGCTCGAGAAACTCAAAATTTTCGCAGTTCTGATGCTCGACAAGCACAACTAGAACGGCCTAGGGGAAAAGTACGCACACCGGTTGTAATCGGGCGAGTTTCTACTTTCAGATGCAATAGAAATTTTGCGGATTGGTCAATCCGTTCGCGAGATATGGCAGTTCGGAGGTAAGAAACGGTTGAGAAACTCAAAATTTTCACAGTTCTGATGCTCGAAACGAATAACCAGAACGGCCTAGGGGAAAAGTACGCATACCGTTGTAATCGGGCGAGTTTCTGCTTTCAGATGCATCAGAAATTTTGCGGATTGGTCAATCCGTTCGCGAGATATGGCAGTTTGGAGGTAAGAAACGCTTGAGAAACTCAAAATTTTCGCAGTTCTGATGCTCGAAACGAATAACTAGAACGGCCCAGGGCAAAAGTACGCACAGTGTTGTAATCGGGCGAGTTTCTACCTTCATATGCAACAGAAATTTTGCGGATTGGTCAATCCGTTCGCGAGATATGGCACTTTAGAGGTAAGAAACGCTTGAGAAACTCAAAATTTTCGCAGTTCTGTTGCTCGAAACGAATAACTAGAACGGCCTAGGGGAAAAGTACGCATACCGTTGTAATCGGGCGAGTTTCTACTTTCAGATGCAACAGAAATTTTGCGGATTGGTCAATCCGTTCGCGAGATATGGCAGTTTGGAGGTAAGAAACGCTTGAGAAACTCAAAATTTTCGCAGTTCTGATGCTCGAAACGAATAACTAGAACGGGCTAGGGGAAAAGTACGCACACAGTTGTAATCGGGCGAGTTTCTGCTTTCAGATGCATCAGAAATTTTGCGGATTGGTCAATCCGTTCGCGAGATATGGCAGTTTGGAGGTGAGAAACGCTTGAGAAACTCAACATTTTCGCAGTTCTGATGCTCGAAACGAATAACTAGAACGGCCTAGGGGAAAAGTACGCACACCGTTGTAATCGGGCGAGTTTCTACCTTCAGATGCAACAGAAACTTTGCGGATTGGTCAATCCGTTCGCGAGATATGGCAGTTTGGATGTAAGAAACGCTTGAGAAACTCAAAATTTTCGCAGTTCTGATGCTCGAAACGAATAACTGGAACTGCCTAGGGGAAAAGTACGCATACCGTTGTAATCGGGCGAGTTTCTACTTTCAGATGCAACAGAAATTTTGCGGATTGGTCAATCCGTTCGCGAGATATGGCAGTTTGGAGGTAAGAAACGCTTGAGAAACTCAAAATTTTCGCAGTTCTGATGCACGAAACGAATAACTAGAACGGACTAGGGGAAAAGTACGCATACCGTTGTAATCGGGCGAGTTTCTACTTTCAGATGCAACAGAAATTTTGCGGATTGGTCAATCCGTTCGCGAGATATGGCAGTTTGGAGGTAAGAAACGCTTGAGAAACTCCAAATTTTCGCAGTTCTGATGCTCGAAACGAATAACTAGAACGGCCTAGGGGAAAAGTACGCACACCGTTGTAATCGGGCGAGTTTCTACTTTCAGATGCAACAGAAATTTTGCGGATTAGTCAATCCGTTCGCGAGATATGGCAGTTTGGAGGTAAGAAACTCTTGAGAAACTCAAAATTTTCGCAGTTCTGATGCTCGAAACGAATAACTAGAACGGACTAGGGGAAAAGTACGCATACCGTTGTAATCGGGCGAGTTTCTACTTTCAGATGCAACAGAAATTTTGCTGATTGGTCAATCCGTTCGCGAGATATGGCAGTTTGGATGAAAGAAACGCTTGAGAAACTGAAAATTTTCGCGGTTCTGATGCTCGAAACGAATAACAAGAACGGCCTAGGGGAAAAGTACGCACACCGTTGTAATCGGGCGAGTTTCTACTTTCAGATGCAAAAGAAATTTTGCGGACTGGTCAATCCGTTCGCGAGATATGGCAGTTTGGAGGTAAGCAACGCTTGAGAAACTCAAAATTTTCGCAGTTCTGTTGCTCGAAACGAATAACTAGAACGGGCTAGGGGAAAAGTACGCATGTAGTTGTAATCGGGCGAATTTCTACTTTCAGATGCAACAGAAATTTTGCGGATTGGTCAATCCGTTCGCGAGATATGGAAGTTTGGAGGTAAGAAACGCTCGAGAAACTCAAAATTTTCGCAGTTCTGATGCTCGACAAGCACAACTAGAACGGCCTAGGGGAAAAGTACGCACACCGGTTGTAATCGGGCGAGTTTCTACTTTCAGATGCAATAGAAATTTTGCGGATTGGTCAATCCGTTCGCGAGATATGGCAGTTCGGAGGTAAGAAACGGTTGAGAAACTCAAAATTTTCACAGTTCTGATGCTCGAAACGAATAACCAGAACGGCCTAGGGGAAAAGTACGCATACCGTTGTAATCGGGCGAGTTTCTACTTTCAGATGCATCAGAAATTTTGCGGATTGGTCAATCCGTTCGCGAGATATGGCAGTTTGGAGGTAAGGAACGCTTGAGAAACTCAAAATTTTCGCAGTTCTGATGCTCGAAACGAATAACTAGAACGGCCCAGGGCAAAAGTACGCACAGTGTTGTAATCGGGCGAGTTTCTACCTTCATATGCAACAGAAATTTTGCGGATTGGTCAATCCGTTCGCGAGATATGGCACTTTAGAGGTAAGAAACGCTTGAGAAACTCAAAATTTTCGCAGTTCTGTTGCTCGAAACGAATAACTAGAACGGCCTAGGGGAAAAGTACGCATACCGTTGTAATCGGGCGAGTTTCTACTTTCAGATGCAACAGAAATTTTGCGGATTGGTCAATCCGTTCGCGAGATATGGCAGTTTGGAGGTAAGAAACGCTTGAGAAACTCAAAATTTTCGCAGTTCTGATGCTCGAAACGAATAACTAGAACGGGCTAGGGGAAAAGTACGCACACAGTTGTAATCGGGCGAGTTTCTACTTTAAGATGCATCAGAAATTTTGCGGATTGGACAATCCGTTCGCGAGATGTGGCAGTTTGTAGGTGAGAAACGCTTGAGAAACTCAAAATTTTCGCAGTTCTGATGCTCGAAACGAATAACTAGAACGGCCTAGGGGAAAAGTACGCATACCGTTGTAATCGGGCGAGTTTCTACCTTCAGATGCAACAGAAACTTTGCGGATTGGTCAATCCGTTCGCGAGATATGGCAGTTTGGATGTAAGAAACGCTTGAGAAACTCAGAATTTTCGCAGTTCTGATGCTCGACAAGCATAACTAGAACGGCCTAGGGGAAAAGTACGCATACCGTTGTAATCGGGCGAGTTTCTACCTTCAGATGCAACAGAAATTTTGCGGATTGGTCAATCCTTTCGCGAGATATGGCAGTTTGGAAGTAAAAAACGCTTGAGAAACTCAAAATTTTCGCAGTTCTGATGCTCGAAACGAATAACTGGAACTGCCTAGGGGAAAAGTACGCATACCGTTGTATTCGGGCGAGTTTCTACTTTCAGATGCAACAGAAATTTTGCGGATTGGTCAATCCGTTCGCGAGATATGGCAGTTTGGATGTAGGAAACGCTTGAGAAACTCAAAATTTTCGCGGTTCTGATGCTCGAAACGAATAACAAGAACGGCCTAGGGGAAAAGTACGCACACCGTTGTAATCGGGCGAGTTTCTACTTTCAGATGCAACAGAAATTTTGCGGATTGGTCAATCCGTTCGCGAGATGTGGCAGTTTGTATGTGAGAAACGCTTGAGAAACTCAAAATTTTCGCAGTTCTGATGCTCGAAACGAATAACTAGAACGGCCTAGGGGAAAAGTACGCTTACCGTTGTAATCGGGCGAGTTTCTACCTTCAGATGCAACAGAAATTTTGCGGATTGGTCAATCCGTTCGCGAGATATGGCAGTTTGGAAGTAAGAAACGCTTGAGAAACTCAAAATTTTCGCAGTTCTCATGCTCGAAACGAATAACTACAACGGCCTAGGGGAAAAGTACGCATACCGTTGTAATCGGGCGAGTTTCTACTTTCAGATGCAACAGAAATTTGCGGATTGGTCAATCCGCTCGCGAGATATGGCAGTTTGTAGGTAAGAAACGCTTGAGAAACTCAACATTTTCGCAGTTCTGATGCTCGAAACGAATAACTAGAACGGCCTAGGGGAAAAGTACGCATACCGTTGTAATAGGGCGAATTTCTACTTTCAGATGCAACAGAAATTTTGCGGATTGGTCAATCCGTTCGCGAGATATGGAAGTTTGGAGGTAAGAAACGCTCGAGAAACTCAAAATTTTCGCAGTTCTGATGCTCGACAAGCACAACTAGAACGGCCTAGGGGAAAAGTACGCACACCGGTTGTAATCGGGCGAGTTTCTACTTTCAGATGCAATAGAAATTTTGCGGATTGGTCAATCCGTTCGCGAGATATGGCAGTTCGGAGGTAAGAAACGGTTGAGAAACTCAAAATTTTCACAGTTCTGATGCTCGAAACGAATAACCAGAACGGCCTAGGGGAAAAGTACGCATACCGTTGTAATCGGGCGAGTTTCTGCTTTCAGATGCATCAGAAATTTTGCGGATTGGTCAATCTGTTCGCGAGATATGGCAGTTTGGAGGTAAGAAACGCTTGAGAAACTCAAAATTTTCGCAGTTCTGATGCTCGAAACGAATAACTAGAACGGCCCAGGGCAAAAGTACGCACAGTGTTGTAATCGGGCGAGTTTCTACCTTCATATGCAACAGAAATTTTGCGGATTGGTCAACCCGTTCGCGAGATATGGCACTTTAGAGGTAAGAAACGCTTGAGAAACTCAAAATTTTCGCAGTTCTGTTGCTCGAAACGAATAACTAGAACGGCCTAGGGGAAAAGTACGCATACCGTTGTAATCGGGCGAGTTTCTACTTTCAGATGCAACAGAAATTTTGCGGATTGGTCAATCCGTTCGCGAGATATGGCAGTTTGGAGGTAAGAAACGCTTGAGAAACTCAAAATTTTCGCAGTTCTGATGCTCGAAACGAATAACTAGAACGGGCTAGGGGAAAAGTACGCACACAGTTGTAATCGGGCGAGTTTCTGCTTTCAGATGCATCAGAAATTTTGCGGATTGGTCAATCCGTTCGCGAGATATGGCAGTTTGGAGGTAAGAAACGCTTGAGAAACTCAACATTTTCGCAGTTCTGATGCTCGAAACGAATAACTAGAACGGCCTAGGGGAAAAGTACGCACACCGTTGTAATCGGGCGAGTTTCTACCTTCAGATGCAACAGAAACTTTGCGGATTGGTCAATCCGTTCGCGAGATATGGCAGTTTGGATGTAAGAAACGCTTGAGAAACTCAGAATTTTCGCAGTTCTGATGCTCGACAAGCATAACTAGAACGGCCTAGGGGAAAAGTACGCATACCGTTGTAATCGGGCGAGTTTCTACCTTCAGATGCAACAGAAATTTTGCGGATTGGTCAATCCTTTCGCGAGATATTGCAGTTTGGAAGTAAGAAACGCTTGAGAAACTCAACATTTTCGCAGTTCTGATGCTCGAAACGAATAACTGGAACTGCCTAGGGGAAAAGTACGCATACCGTTGTAATCGGGCGAGTTTCTACTTTCAGATGCAACAGAAATTTTGCGGATTGGTCAATCCGTTCGCGAGATATGGCAGTTTGGAGGTAAGAAACGCTTGAGAAACTCAAAATTTTCGCAGTTCTGATGCACGAAACGAATAACTAGAACGGACTAGGGGAAAAGTACGCATACCGTTGTAATCGGGCGAGTTTCTACTTTCAGATGCAACAGAAATTTTGCGGATTGGTCAATCCGTTCGCGAGATATGGCAGTTTGGAGGTAAGAAACGCTTGAGAAACTCCAAATTTTCGCAGTTCTGATGCTCGAAACGAATAACTAGAACGGCCTAGGGGAAAAGTACGCACACCGTTGTAATCGGGCGAGTTTCTACTTTCAGATGCAACAGAAATTTTGCGGATTAGTCAATCCGTTCGCGAGATATGGCAGTTTGGAGGTAAGAAACTCTTGAGAAACTCAAAATTTTCGCAGTTCTGATGCTCGAAACGAATAACTAGAACGGACTAGGGGAAAAGTACGCATACCGTTGTAATCGGGCGAGTTTCTACTTTCAGATGCAACAGAAATTTTGCGGATTGGTCAATCCGTTCGCGAGATATGGCAGTTTGGATGTAAGAAACGCTTGAGAAACTGAAAATTTTCGCGGTTCTGATGCTCGAAACGAATAACAAGAACGGCCTAGGGGAAAAGTACGCACACCGTTGTAATCGGGCGAGTTTCTACTTTCAGATGCAAAAGAAATTTTGCGGACTGGTCAATCCGTTCGCGAGATATGGCAGTTTGGAGGTAAGCAACGCTTGAGAAACTCAAAATTTTCGCAGTTCTGTTGCTCGAAACGAATAACTAGAACGGGCTAGGGGAAAAGTACGCATGTAGTTGTAATCGGGCGAATTTCTACTTTCAGATGCAACAGAAATTTTGCGGATTGGTCAATCCGTTCGCGAGATATGGCAGTTTGGAGGTAAGAAACGCTTGAGAAACTCAAAATTTTCACAGTTCTGATGCCCGAAACGAATAACTAGAACGGCCTAGGGGAAAAGTACGCATACCGTTGTAATCGGGCGAGTTTCTACTTTCAGATGCAACAGAAATTTTGCGGATTGGTCAATCCGTTCGCGAGATATGGCAGTTTGGAGGTAAGAAACGCTTGAGAAACTCAAAATTTTCGCAGTTCTGATGCTCGAAACGAATAACTAGAACGGAGTAGGGGAAAAGTACGCATACCGTTGTAATCGGGCGAGTTTCTACTTTCAGATGCAACGGAAATTTTGCGGATTGGTCAATCCGTTCGCGAGATATGGCAGTTTGGAGGTAAGAAACGCTTGAGAAACTCAAAATTTTCGCAGTTCTGATGCTCGAAACGAATAACCAGAACGGCCTAGGGGAAAAGTACGCATACCGTTGTAATCGGGCGAGTTTCTACTTTCAGATGCAACAGAAGTTTTGCGGATTGGTCAATCCGTTCGCGAGATATGGCAGTTTGGAGGTAAGCAACGCTTGGGAAACCCAAAATTTTCGTAGTTCTCATGCTCGAAACGTATAACTACAACGGCCTAGGGGAAAAGTACGCATACCGTTGTAATCGGGCGAGTTTCTACTTTCAGATGCAACAGAAATTTTGCGGATTGGTCAATCCATTCGCGAGATATGGCAGTTTGGATGTAAGAAACGCTTGAGAAACTCAAAATTTTCGCAGTTCTGATGCTCGAAACGAATAACTAGAACGGCCTAGGAGAAAAGTACGCATACCGTTGTAATCGGGCGAGTTTCTACTGTCAGATGCAACAGAAATTTTGCGGATTAGTCAATCCGTTCGCGAGATATGGCAGTTTGGAGGAAAGAAACGCTTGAGAAACTCAAAATTTTCGCAGTTCTGATGCTCGACAAGCATAACTACAACGGCCTAGGGGAAAAGTACGCATACCGTTGTAATCGGGCGAGTTTCTACTTTCAGATGCAACAGAAATTTTGCGGAT
The DNA here is from genome assembly GCF_051014685.1 of Ptiloglossa arizonensis. Classification (NCBI taxonomy): domain Eukaryota; kingdom Metazoa; phylum Arthropoda; class Insecta; order Hymenoptera; family Colletidae; genus Ptiloglossa; species Ptiloglossa arizonensis. The sequence continues at coordinate 53,790 of NW_027479402.1, forward strand.
TGGTCAATCCATTCGCGAGATATGGCAGTTTGGAGGTAAGAAACGCTTGAGAAACTCAAAATTTTCGCAGTTCTGATGCTCGAAACGAATAACTAGAACGGCCTAGGAGAAAAGTACGCATACCGTTGTAATCGGGCGAGTTTCTACTGTCAGATGCAACAGAAATTTTGCGGATTAGTCAATCCGTTCGCGAGATATGGCAGTTTGGAGGAAAGAAACGCTTGAGAAACTCAAAATTTTCGCAGTTCTGATGCTCGACAAGCATAACTAGTACGGTCTAGGGGAAAAGTACGCATACCGTTGTAATCGGGCGACTTTCTACTTTCAGATGCAACAGAAATTTTGCGAATTGGTCAATCCGTTCGCGAGATATGGCAGTTTGGAGGTAAGAAACGCTTGAGAAACTCAAAATTTTCGCAGTTCTGATGCTCGAAACGAATAACTAGAACGGAGTAGGGGAAAAGTACGCATACCGTTGTAATCGGGCGAGTTTCTACTTTCAGATGCAACGGAAATTTTGCGGATTGGTCAATCCGTTCGCGAGATATGGCAGTTTGGAGGTAAGAAACGCTTGAGAAACTCAAAATTTTCGCAGTTCTGATGCTCGAAACGAATAACTAGAACGGACTAGGGGAAAAGTACGCATACCGTTGTAATCGGGCGAGTTTCTACTTTCAGATGCAACAGAAATTTTGCGGATTGGTCAATCCGTTCGCGAGATATGGTAATTTGGAGGTAAGAAACGCTTGAGAAACTCAAAATTTTCGCAGTTCTGATGCTCGAAACGAATAACTAGAACGGCCTAGGAGAAAAGTACGCATACCGTTGTAATCGGGCGAGTTTCTACTGTCAGATGCAACAGAAATTTTGCGGATTAGTCAATCCGTTCGCGAGATATGGCAGTTTGGAGGAAAGAAACGCTTGAGAAACTCAAAATTTTCGCAGTTCTGATGCTCGACAAGCATAACTAGAACGGTCTAGGGGAAAAGTACGCATACCGTTGTAATCGGGCGACTTTCTACTTTCAGATGCAACAGAAATTTTGCGAATTGGTCAATCCGTTCGCGAGATATGGCAGTTTGGAGGTAAGAAACGCTTGAGAAACTCAAAATTTTCGCAGTTCTGATGCTCGAAACGAATAACTAGAACGGAGTAGGGGAAAAGTACGCATACCGTTGTAATCGGGCGAGTTTCTACTTTCAGATGCAACGGAAATTTTGCGGATTGGTCAATCCGTTCGCGAGATATGGCAGTTTGGAGGTAAGAAACGCTTGAGAAACTCAAAATTTTCGCAGTTCTGATGCTCGAAACGAATAACCAGAACGGCCTAGGGGAAAAGTACGCATACGGTTGTCATCGGGCGAGTTTCTACTTTCAGATGCAACAGAAATTTTGCGGATTGGTCAATCCGTTCGCGAGATATGGCAGTTTGGAGGTAAGCAACGCTTGGGTAACCCAAAATTTTCGCAGTTCTCATGCTCGAAACGTATAACTACAACGGCCTAGGGGAAAAGTACGCATACCGTTGTAATCGGGCGAGTTTCTACTTTCAGATGCAACAGAAATTTTGCGGATTGGTCAATCCATTCGCGAGATATGGCAGTTTGGAGGTAAGAAACGCTTGAGAAACTCAAAATTTTCGCAGTTCTGATGCTCGAAACGAATAACTAGAACGGCCTAGGAGAAAAGTACGCATACCGTTGTAATCGGGCGAGTTTCTACTGTCAGATGCAACAGAAATTTTGCGGATTAGTCAATCCGTTCGCGAGATATGGCAGTTTGGAGGAAAGAAACGCTTGAGAAACTCAAAATTTTCGCAGTTCTGATGCTCGACAAGCATAACTAGAACGGTCTAGGGGAAAAGTACGCATACCGTTGTAATCGGGCGACTTTCTACTTTCAGATGCAACAGAAATTTTGCGAATTGGTCAATCCGTTCGCGAGATATGGCAGTTTGGAGGTAAGAAACGCTTGAGAAACTCAAAATTTTCGCAGTTCTGATGCTCGAAACGAATAACTAGAACGGAGTAGGGGAAAAGTACGCATACCGTTGTAATCGGGCGAGTTTCTACTTTCAGATGCAACGGAAATTTTGCGGATTGGTCAATCCGTTCGCGAGATATGGCAGTTTGGAGGTAAGAAACGCTTGAGAAACTCAAAATTTTCGCAGTTCTGATGCTCGAAACGAATAACCAGAACGGCCTAGGGGAAAAGTACGCATACCGTTGTCATCGGGCGAGTTTCTACTTTCAGATGCAACAGAAATTTTGCGGATTGGTCAATCCGTTCGCGAGATATGGCAGTTTGGAGGTAAGCAACGCTTGGGTAACCCAAAATTTTCGCAGTTCTCATGCTCGAAACGTATAACTACAACGGCCTAGGGGAAAAGTACGCATACCGTTGTAATCGGGCGAGTTTCTACTTTCAGATGCAACAGAAATTTTGCGGATTGGTCAATCCATTCGCGAGATATGGCAGTTTGGAGGTAAGAAACGCTTGAGAAACTCAAAATTTTCGCAGTTCTGATGCTCGAAACGAATAACTAGAACGGCCTAGGAGAAACGTACGCATACCGTTGTAATCGGGCGAGTTTCTACTGTCAGATGCAACAGAAATTTTGCGGATTAGTCAATCCGTTCGCGAGATATGGCAGTTTGGAGGAAAGAAACGCTTGAGAAACTCAAAATTTTCGCAGTTCTGATGCTCGACAAGCATAACTAGAACGGTCTAGGGGAAAAGTACGCATACCGTTGTAATCGGGCGACTTTCTACTTTCAGATGCAACAGAAATTTTGCGAATTGGTCAATCCGTTCGCGAGATATGGCAGTTTGTAGGTAAGAAACGCTTGAGAAACTCAACATTTTTGCAGATCTGATGCTCGAAACGAAGAACTAGAACGGCCTAGGGTAAAAGTACGCATACCGTTGTAATCGGGCGAGTTTCTACTTTCAGATGCAACAGAAATTTTGCGGATTGGTCAATCCGTTCGCGAGATATGGCAGTTTGGTGGTAAGAAACGCTTGAGAAACTCAAAATTTTCGCAGTTCTGATGCTCGAAACGAATAACTAGAACGGACTAGGGGAAAAGTACGCATACCGTTGTAATCGGGCGAGTTTCTACTTTCAGATGCAACAGAAATTTTGCGGATTGGTCAATCCGTTCGCGAGATATGGTAATTTGGAGGTAAGAAACGGTTGAGAAACTCAAAATTTTCACAGTTCTGATGCTCGAAACGAATAACCAGAACGGCCTAGGGGATAAGTACGCATACCGTTGTAATCGGGCGAGTTTCTACTTTCAGATGCAACAGAAATTTTGCAGATTGGTCAATCCGTTCGCGATATATGGCAGTTTGGAGGTAAGAAACGCTTGAGAAACTCAAAATTTTCACAGTTCTGATGCTCGAAACGAATAACTAGAACGGACTAGGGGAAAAGTACGCATACCGTTGTAATCGGGCGAGTTTCTACTTTCAGATGCAACAGGAATTTTGCGGATCGGTCAATCCGTTCGCGAGATATGGCAGTTTGGAGGTAAGCAACGCTTGAGAAACTCAAAATTTTCGAAGTTCTCATGCTCGAAACGAATAACTACAACGGCCTAGGGGAAAAGTACGCATACCGTTGTAATCGGGCGAGTTTCTACTTTCAGATGCAACAGAAATTTTGCGGATTGGTCAATCCGTTCGCGAGATATGGCAGTTTGGAGGTAAGAAACGCTTGAGAAACTCAAAATTTTCACAGTTCTGATGCTCGAAACGAATAACTAGAACGGACTAGGGGAAAAGTACGCATACCGTTGTAATCGGGCGAGTTTCTACTTTCAGATGCAACAGAAATTTTGCGGATTGGTCAATCCGTTCGCTAGATATGGCAGTTTGGAGGTAAGAAACGGTTGAGAAACTCAAAATTTTCACAGTTCTGATGCTCGAAACGAATAACCAGAACGGCCTAGGGGAAAAGTACGCATACCGTTGTAATCGGGCGAGTTTCTACTTTCAGATGCAACAGAAATTTTGCGGATTGGTCAATCCGTTCGCGAGATATGGCAGTTTGGAGGTAAGCAACGCTTGGGAAACCCAAAATTTTCGCAGTTCTCATGCTCGAAACGAATAACTACAACGGCCTAGGGGAAAAGTACGCATACCGTTGTAATCGGGCGAGTTTCTACTTTCAGATGCATCAGAAATTTTGCGGATTGGTCAATCCGTTCGCGAGATATGGCAGTTTGGAGGTAAGAAACGCTTGAGAAACTCAAAATTTTCGCAGTTCTGATGCTCGAAACGAATAACTAGAACGGAGTAGGGGAAAAGTACGCATACCGTTGTAATCGGGCGAGTTTCTACTTTCAGATGCAACGGAAATTTTGCGGATTGGTCAATCCGTTCGCGAGATATGGCAGTTTGGAGGTAAGAAACGCTTGAGAAACTCAAAATTTTCGCAGTTCTGATGCTCGAAACGAATAACTAGAACGGACTAGGGGAAAAGTACGCATACCGTTGTAATCGGGCGAGTTTCTACTTTCAGATGCAACAGAAATTTTGCGGATTGGTCAATCCGTTCGCGAGATATGGTAATTTGGAGGTAAGAAACGGTTGAGAAACTCAAAATTTTCACAGTTCTGATGCTCGAAACGAATAACCAGAACGGCCTAGGGGATAAGTTCGCATACCGTTGTAATCGGGCGAGTTTCTACTTTCAGATGCAACAGAAATTTTGCGGATTGGTCAATCCGTTCGCGAGATATGGCAGTTTGGAGGTAAGCAACGCTTGAGAAACCCAAAATTTTCGCAGTTCTCATGCTCGAAACGAATAACTAGAACGGCCTAGGGGAAAAGTACGCATACCGTTGTAATCGGGCGAGTTTCTACTTTCAGATGCAACAGAAATTTTGCGGATTGGTCAATCCGTTCGCGAGATATGGCAGTTTGGAGGTAAGAAACGCTTGAGAAACTCAAAATTTTCGAAGTTCTCATGCTCGAAACGAATAACTACAACGGCCTAGGGGAAAAGTACGCATACCGTTGTAATCGGGCGAGTTTCTACTTTCAGATGCAACAGAAATTTTGCGGATTGGTCAATCCGTTCGCGAGATATGGCAGTTTGGAGGTAAGAAACGCTTGAGAAACTCAAAATTTTCACAGTTCTGATGCTCGAAACGAATAACTAGAACGGACTAGGGGAAAAGTACGCATACCGTTGTAATCGGGCGAGTTTCTACTTTCAGATGCAACAGAAATTTTGCGGATTGGTCAATCCGTTCGCGAGATATGGCAGTTTGGAGGTAAGAAACGGTTGAGAAACTCAAAATTTTCACAGTTCTGATGCTCGAAACGAATAACTAGAACGGACTAGGGGAAAAGTACGCATACCGTTGTAATCGGGCGAGTTTCTACTTTCAGATGCAACAGGAATTTTGCGGATCGGTCAATCCGTTCGCGAGATATGGCAGTTTGGAGGTAAGCAACGCTTGAGAAACTCAAAATTTTCGAAGTTCTCATGCTCGAAACGAATAACTACAACGGCCTAGGGGAAAAGTATGCATACCGTTGTAATCGGGCGAGTTTCTACTTTCAGATGCAACAGGAATTTTGCGGATCGGTCAATCCGTTCGCGAGATATGGCAGTTTGGAGGTAAGCAACGCTTGAGAAACTCAAAATTTTCGAAGTTCTCATGCTCGAAACGAATAACTACAACGGCCTAGGGGAAAAGTACGCATACCGTTGTAATCGGGCGAGTTTCTACTTTCAGATGCAACAGAAATTTTGCGGATTGGTCAATCCGTTCGCGAGATATGGCAGTTTGGAGGTAAGAAACGCTTGAGAAACTCAAAATTTTCGCAGTTCTCATGCTCGAAACGAATAACTACAACGGCCTAGGAGAAAAGTACGCATACCGTTGTAATCGGGCGAGTTTCTACTGTCAGATGCAACAGAAATTTTGCGGATTAGTCAATCCGTTCGCGAGATATGGCAGTTTGGAGGAAAGAAACGCTTGAGAAACTCAACATTTTTGCAGATCTGATGCTCGAAACGAATAACTAGAACGGCCTAGGGTAAAAGTACGCATACCGTTGTAATCGGGCGAGTTTCTACTTTCAGATGCAACAGAAATTTTGCGGATTGGTCAATCCGTTCGCGAGATATGGCAGTTTGGTGGTAAGAAACGCTTGAGAAACTCAAAATTTTCGCAGTTCTGATGCTCGAAACGAATAACTAGAAAGGACTAGGGGAAAAGTACGCATACCGTTGTAATCGGGCGAGTTTCTACTTTCAGATGCAACAGAAATTTTGCGGATTGGTCAATCCGTTCGCGAGATATGGCAGTTTGGAGGTAAGAAACGGTTGAGAAACTCAAAATTTTCACAGTTCTGATGCTCGAAACGAATAACCAGAACGGCCTAGGGGAAAAGTACGCATACCGTTGTAATCGGGCGAGTTTCTACTTTCAGATGCAACAGAAATTTTGCGGATTGGTCAATCCGTTCGCGAGATATGGCAGTTTGGAGGTAAGCAACGCTTGGGAAACCCAAAATTTTCGCAGTTCTCATGCTCGAAACGAATAACTACAACGGCCTAGGGGAAAAGTACGCATACCGTTGTAATCGGGCGAGTTTCTACTTTCAGATGCATCAGAAATTTTGCGGATTGGTCAATCCGTTCGCGAGATATGGCAGTTTGGAGGTAAGAAACGCTTGAGAAACTCAAAATTTTCGCAGTTCTGATGCTCGAAACGAATAACTAGAACGGAGTAGGGGAAAAGTACGCATACCGTTGTAATCGGGCGAGTTTCTACTTTCAGATGCAACGGAAATTTTGCGGATTGGTCAATCCGTTCGCGAGATATGGCAGTTTGGAGGTAAGAAACGCTTGAGAAACTCAAAATTTTCGCAGTTCTGATGCTCGAAACGAATAACTAGAACGGACAAGGGGAAAAGTACGCATACCGTTGTAATCGGGCGAGTTTCTACTTTCAGATGCAACAGAAATTTTGCGGATTGGTCAATCCGTTCGCGAGATATGGTAATTTGGAGGTAAGAAACGGTTGAGAAACTCAAAATTTTCACAGTTCTGATGCTCGAAACGAATAACCAGAACGGCCTAGGGGATAAGTTCGCATACCGTTGTAATCGGGCGAGTTTCTACTTTCAGATGCAACAGAAATTTTGCGGATTGGTCAATCCGTTCGCGAGATATGGCAGTTTGGAGGTAAGCAACGCTTGAGAAACCCAAAATTTTCGCAGTTCTCATGCTCGAAACGAATAGCTACAACGGCCTAGGGGAAAAGTACGCATACCGTTGTAATCGGGCGAGTTTCTACTTTCAGATGCAACAGAAATTTTGCGGACTGGTCAATCCGTTCGCGAGATATGGCAATTTGGAGGTAAGAAACGCTTGAGAAACTCAAAATTTTCGCAGTTCTGATGCTCGACAAGCATAACTAGAACGGTCTAGGGGAAAAGTTCGCATACGGTTGTAATCGGGCGAGTTTCTACTTTCAGATGCAACAGAAATTTTGCGGATTGGTCAATCCGTTCGCGAGATATGGCAGTTTGGAGGTAAGCAACGCTTGGGAAACCCAAAATTTTCGCAGTTCTCATGCTCGAAACGTATAACTACAACGGCCTAGGGGAAAAGTACGCATATCGTTGTAATCGGGCGAGTTTCAACTTTCAGATGCAACAGAAATTTTGCGGATTGGTCAATCCGTTCGCGAGATATGGCAGTTTGTAGGTAAGAAACGCTTGAGAAACTCAACATTTTCGCAGTTCTGATGCTCGAAACGAATAACTAGAACGGCCTAGGGGAAAAGTACGCATGGCGTTGTAATCGGGCGAGTTTCTACATTCAGATGCAACAGAAATTTTGCGGATTGGTCAATCCGTTCGCGAGATATGGCAGTTTGGAGGTAAGAAACACTTGAGAAACTCAAAATCTTCGCAGTTCTGATGCTCGAAACGAATAACTAGAACGGCCTAGGAGAAAAGTACGCATACCGTTGTAATCGGGCGAGTTTCTACTGTCAGATGCAACAGAAATTTTGTGGATTAGTCAATCCTTTCGCGAGATATGGCAGTTTGGAGGAAAGAAACGCTTGAGAAACTCAAAATTTTCGCAGTTCTGATGCTCGACAAGCATAACTAGAACGGTCTAGGGGAAAAGTACGCATACCGTTGTAATCGGGCGACTTTCTACTTTCAGATGCAACAGAAATTTTGCGAATTGGTCAATCCGTTCGCGAGATATGGCAGTTTGTATGTAAGAAACGCTTGAGAAACTCAACATTTTTGCAGATCTGATGCTCGAAACGAATAACTAGAACGGCCTAGGGTAAAAGTACGCATACCGTTGTAATCGGGCGAGTTTCTACTTTCAGATGCAACAGAAATTTTGCGGATTGGTCAATCCGTTCGCGAGATATGGCAGTTTGGTGGTAAGAAACGCTTGAGGAACTCAAAATTTTCGCAGTTCTGATGCTCGAAACGAATAACTAGAACGGACTAGGGGAAAAGTACGCATACCGTTGTAATCGGGCGAGTTTCTACTTTCAGATGCAACAGAAATTTTGCGGATTGGTCAATCCGTTCGCGAGATATGGTAATTTGGAGGTAAGAAACGGTTGAGAAACTCAAAATTTTCACAGTTCTGATGCTCGAAACGAATAACCAGAACGGCCTAGGGGATAAGTACGCATACCGTTGTAATCGGGCGAGTTTCTACTTTCAGATGCAACAGAAATTTTGCGGATTGGTCAATCCGTTCGCGAGATATGGCAGTTTGGAGGTAAGAAACGCTTGAGAAACTCAAAATTTTCACAGTTCTGATGATCGAAACGAATAACTAGAACGGACTAGGGGAAAAGTACGCATACCGTTGTAATCGGGCGAGTTTCTACTTTCAGATGCAACAGGAATTTTGCGGATCGGTCAATCCGTTCGCGAGATATGGCAGTTTGGAGGTAAGCAACGCTTGAGAAACTCAAAATTTTCGAAGTTCTCATGCTCGAAACGAATAACTACAACGGCCTAGGGGAAAAGTACGCATACCGTTGTAATCGGGCGAGTTTCTACTTTCAGATGCAACAGAAATTTTGCGGATTGGTCAATCCGTTCGCGAGATATGGCAGTTTGGAGGTAAGAAACGCTTGAGAAACTCAAAATTTTCACAGTTCTGATGCTCGAAACGAATAACTAGAACGGACTAGGGGAAAAGTACGCATACCGTTGTAATCGGGCGAGTTTCTACTTTCAGATGCAACAGAAATTTTGCGGATTGGTCAATCCGTTCGCGAGATATGGCAGTTTGGAGGTAAGAAACGGTTGAGAAACTCAAAATTTTCACAGTTCTGATGCTCGAAACGAATAACCAGAACGGCCTAGGGGAAAAGTACGCATACCGTTGTAATCGGGCGAGTTTCTACTTTCAGATGCAACAGAAATTTTGCGGATTGGTCAATCCGTTCGCGAGATATGGCAGTTTGGAGGTAAGCAACGCTTGGGAAACCCAAAATTTTCGCAGTTCTCATGCTCGAAACGTATAACTACAACGGCCTAGGGGAAAAGTACGCATACCGTTGTAATCGGGCGAGTTTCTACTTTCAGATGCAACAGAAATTTTGCGGATTGGTCAATCCGTTCGCGAGATATGGCAGTTTGTAGGTAAGAAACGCTTGAGAAACTCAACATTTTTGCAGTTCTGATGCTCGAAACGAATAACTAGAACGGCCTAGGGGAAAAGTACGCATACCGTTGTAATCGGGCGAGTTCCTACTTTCAGATGCAACAGAAATTTTGCGGATTGGTCAATCCGTTCGCGAGATATGGCAGTTTGGAGGAAAGAAACGCTTGAGAAACTCAAAATTTTCGCAGTTCTGATGCTCGACAAGCATAACTAGAACGGTCTAGGGGAAAAGTACGCATACCGTTGTAATCGGGCGACTTTCTACTTTCGGATGCAACAGAAATTCTGCGGATTGGTCAATCCGTTCGCGAGATATGGCAGTTTGGATGTATGAAACACTTGAGAAACACAAAATTTTCGCAGTTCTGATGCTCGAAACGAATAACTAGAGCGGCCCAGGGGAAAAATACGCATACCGTTGTAATCGGGCGAGTTTCTACTTTCAGATGCAACAGAAATTTTGCGGATTGGTCAATCCGTTCGCGAGATGTGGCAGTTTGGAGGTAAGAAACGCTTGAGAAACTCAAAATTTTCGCAGTTCTGATGCTCGAAACGAATAACTAGAACGGCCTCGGGGAAAAGTACGCATACCGCTGTAATCGGGCGAGTTTCTACTTTCAGATGCAACAGAAATTTTGCGGATTGGTCAATCCGTTCGCGAGATATGGCAGTTTGTAGGTAAGAAACGCTTGAGAAACTCAACATTTTCGCAGTTCTGATGCTCGAAACGAATAACTAGAACGGACTTGGGGAAACGTACGCATACCGTTGTAATCGGGCGAGTTTCTACTTTCAGATGCAACAGAAATTTTGCGGATTGGTCAATCCGTTCGCGAGATATGGCAGTTTGGAGGTAAGAAACGCTTGAGAAACTCAAAATTTTCGCAGTTCTGATGCTCGACAAGCATTACTAGAAAGGTCTAGGGGAAAAGTACGCATACCGTTGTAATCGGGCGACTTTCTACTTTCGGATGCAACAGAAATTTTGCGGATTGGTCAATCCGTTCGCGAGATATGGCAGTTTGGATGTATGAAACACTTGAGAAACACAAAATTTTCGCAGTTCTGATGCTCGAAACGAATAACTAGAGCGGCCCAGGGGAAAAGTACGCAAACCGTTGTAATCGGGCGAGTTTCTACTTTCAGATGCATCAGAAATTTTGCGGATTGGTCAATCCGTTCGCGAGATATGGCAGTTTGGAAGTAAGAAACGCTTGAGAAACTCAAAATTTTCGCAGTTCTGATGCTCGAAACGATTAACTAGAACGGCCTAGGGGAAAAGTACGCATACCGTTGTAATCGGGCGAGTTTCTACTTTCAGATGCAATAGAAATTTTGCGGATTGGTCAATCCGTCCGCGAGATGTGGCAGTTTGGAAGTAAGAAACGCTTGAGAAACTCAAAATTTTCGCAGTTCTGATGCTCGAAACGAATAACTAGAACGGCCTCGGAGAAAAGTACGCATACCGTTGTAATCGGGCGAGTTTCTACTTTCAGATGCAACAGAAATTTTGCGGATTGGTCAATCCGTTCGCGAGATATTGCAGTTTGGAGGTAAGAAACGCTTGAGAAACTCAAAATTTTCGCAGTTCCGATGATCGAAACGAATAACTAGAACGGACTTGGGGAAACGTACGCATACCGTTGTAATCGGGCGAGTTTCTACTTTCAGATGCAACAGAAATTTTGCGGATTGGTCAATCCGTTCGCGAGATATGGCAGTTTGGAGGCAAGAAACGGTCGAGAAACTAAAAATTATCACAGTTCTGATACTCGAAACGAATAACCAGAACGGCCTAGGGGAAAAGTACGCATACCGTTGTAATCGGGCGAGTTTCTACTTTCAGATGCAACAGAAATTTTGCGGATTGGTCAATCCGTTCGCGAGATATGGCAGTTTGTAGGTAAGAAACGCTTGAGAAACTCAAAATTTTCGCAGTTCTGATGCTCGAAACGAATAACTAGAACGGCCTAGGGGAAAAGTACGCATACCGTTGTAAGCGGGCGAGTTTCTACTTTCAGATGCAACAGAAATTTTGCGGATTAGTCAATCCGTTCGCGAGATATGGCAGTTTGGAGGTAAGAAACGCTTGAGAAACTCAAAATTTTCGCAGTTCTGATGCTCGACAAGCATAACTAGAACGGTCTAGGGGAAATGTACGCATACCGTTGCAATCGGGCGACTTTCTACTTTCAGATGCAACAGAAATTTTGCGGATTGGTCAATCCGTTCGCGAGATATGGCAGTTTGGAGGTAAGAAACGGTTGAGAAACTCAAAATTTTCACAGTTCTGATGCTCGACAAGCATAACTAGAACGGTCTAGGGGAAAAGTACGCATACCGTTGAAATCGGGCGAGTTTCTACTTTCAGATGCAACAGGAATTTTGCGGATCGGTCAATCCGTTCGCGAGATATGGCAGTTTGGAGGTAAGCAACGCTTGAGAAACTCAAAATTTTCGAAGTTCTCATGCTCGAAACGAATAACTACAACGGCCTAGGGGAAAAGTACGCATACCGTTGTAATCGGGCGAGTTTCTACTTTCAGATGCAACAGAAATTTTGTGGATTGGTCAATCCGTTCGCGAGATATGGCAGTTTGGAGGTAAGAAACGCTTGAGAAACTCAAAATTTTCACAGTTCTGATGCTCGAAACGAATAACTAGAACGGACTAGGGGAAAAGTACGCATACCGTTGTAATCGGGCGAGTTTCTACTTTCAGATGCAACAGGAATTTTGCGGTTCGGTCAATCCGTTCGCGAGATATGGCAGTTTGGAGGTAAGCAACGCTTGAGAAACTCAAAATTTTCGAAGTTCTCATGCTCGAAACGAATAACTACAACGGCCTAGGGGAAAAGTACGCATACCGTTGTAATCGGGCGAGTTTCTACTTTCAGATGCAACAGAAATTTTGCGGATTGGTCAATCCGTCCGCGAGATGTGGCAGTTTGGAAGTAAGAAACGCTTGAGAAACTCAAAATTTTCGCAGTTCTGATGCTCGAAACGAATAACTAGAACGGCCTCGGGGAAAAGTACGCATACCGTTGTAATCGGGCGAGTTTCTACTTTCAGATGCAACAGAAATTTTGCGGATTGGTCAATCCGTTCGCGAGATATGGCAGTTTGGAGGTAAGAAACGCTTGAGAAACTCAAAATTTTCGCAGTTCTGATGATCGAAACGAATAACTAGAACGGACTTGGGGAAACGTACGCATACCGTTGTAATCGGGCGAGTTTCTACTTTCAGATGCAACAGAAATTTTGCGGATTGGTCAATCCGTTCGCGAGATATGGCAGTTTGGAGGCAAGAAACGGTCGAGAAACTCAAAATTATCACAGTTCTGATACTCGAAACGAATAACCAGAACGGCCTAGGGGAAAAGTACGCATACCGTTGTAATCGGGCGAGTTTCTACTTTCAGATGCAACAGAAATTTTGCGGATTGGTCAATCCGTTCGCGAGATATGGCAGTTTGTAGGTAAGAAACGCTTGAGAAACTCAAAATTTTCGCAGTTCTGATGCTCGAAACGAATAACTAGAACGGCCTAGGGGAAAAGTACCCATACCGTTGTAAGCGGGCGAGTTTCTACTTTCAGATGCAACAGAAATTTTGCGGATTTGTCAATCCGTTCGCGAGATATGGCAGTTTGGAGGTAAGAAACGCTTGAGAAACTCAAAATTATCGCAGTTCTGATGCTCGACAAGCATAACTAGAACGGTCTAGGGGAAATGTACGCATACCGTTGCAATCGGGCGACTTTCTACTTTCAGATGCAACAGAAATTTTGCGGATTGGTCAATCCGTTCGCGAGATATGGCAGTTTGGAGGTAAGAAACGGTTGAGAAACTCAAAATTTTCACAGTTCTGATGCTCGACAAGCATAACTAGAACGGTCTAGGGGAAAAGTACGCATACCGTTGAAATCGGGCGAGTTTCTACTTTCAGATGCAACAGAAATTTTGCGGATTGGTCAATCCGTTCGCGAGATATGGCAGTTTGGAGGTAAGAAACGCTTGAGAAACTCAAAATTTTCGCAGTTCTGATGCTCGAAACGAATAACTAGAACGGCCTAGGGGAAAAGTACGCATACCGTTGTAATCGGGCGAGTTACTACTTTCAGATGCATCAGAAATTTTGCGGATTGGTCAATCCGTTCGTGAGATATGGCAGTTTGGAAGTAAGAAACGCTTGAGAAACTCAAAATTTTCGCAGTTCTGATGCTCGAAACGATTAACTAGAACGGCCTAGGGGAAAAGTACGCACACCGTTGTCATCGGGCGAGTTTCTACTTTCAGATGCAACAGAAATTTTGCGAATTGGTCAATCCGTTCGCGAGATATGGCAGTTTGGAAGTAAGAAACGCTTGAGAAACTCAAAATTTTCGCAGTTCTGATGCTCGAAACGAATAACTAGAACGGCCTAGGGGAAAAGTACGCACACCGTTGTAATCGGGCGAGCTTCTAATTTCAGATGCAACAGAAATTTTGCGGATTGGTTAATCCATTCGCGAGATATGGCAGTTTGGAGGTAAGAAACGCTTGAGAAGCTCAAAATTTTCGCAGTTCTGATGCTCGAAACGAATAACTAGAACGGCCTAGGGGAAAAGTACGCATGCCGTTGTAATCGGGCGAGTTTCTACATTCAGATGCGACAGAAATTTTGCGGATTGGTCAATCCGTTCGCGAGATATGGCAGTTTGGAGGTAAGAAACACTTGAGAAACTCAAAATCTTCGCAGTTCTGATGCTCGAAACGAATAACTAGAACGGCCTAGGAGAAAAGTACGCATACCGTTGTAATCGGGCGAGTTTCTACTGTCAGATGCAATAGAAATTTTGCGGATTAGTCAATCCGTTCGCGAGATATGGCAGTTTGGAGGAAAGAAACGCTTGAGAAACTCAAAATTTTCGAAGTTCTGATGCTCGACAAGCATAACTAGAACGGTCTAGGGGAAGAGTACGCATACCGTTGTAATCGGGCGAGTTTCTACTTTCAGATGCAACAGAAATTTTGCGGATTGGTCAATCCGTTCGCGAGATATGGCAGTTTCTAGGTAAGAAACGCTTGAGAAACTCAACATTTTCGCAGTTCTGATGCTCGAAACGAATAACTAGAACCGACTTGGGGAAACGTACGCATACCCTTGTAATCGGGCGACTTTCTACTTTCAGATGCAACAGAAATTTTGCGGATTGGTCAATCCGTTCGCGAGATATGGCAGTTTGTAGGTAAGAAACGCTTGAGAAACTCAACATTTTTGCAGTTCTGATGCTCGAAACGAATAACTACAACGGCCTAGGGGAAAAGTACGCATACCGTTGTAATCGGGCGAGTTTCTACTTTCAGATGCAATAGAAATTTTGCGGATTGGTCAATCCGTCCGCGAGATGTGGCAGTTTGGAAGTAAGAAACGCTTGAGAAACTCAAAATTTTCGCAGTTCTGATGCTCGAAACGAATAACTAGAACGGCCTCGGAGAAAAGTACGCATACCGTTGTAATCGGGCGAGTTTCTACTTTCAGATGCAACAGAAATTTTGCGGATTGGTCAATCCGTTCGCGAGATATGGCAGTTTGGAGGTAAGAAACGCTTGAGAAACTCAAAATTTTCGCAGTTCCGATGATCGAAACGAATAACTAGAACGGACTTGGGGAAACGTACGCATACCGTTGTAATCGGGCGAGTTTCTACTTTCAGATGCAACAGAAATTTTGCGGATTGGTCAATCCGTTCGCGAGATATGGCAGTTTGGAGGCAAGAAACGGTCGAGAAACTAAAAATTATCACAGTTCTGATACTCGAAACGAATAACCAGAACGGCCTAGGGGAAAAGTACGCATACCGTTGTAATCGGGCGAGTTTCTACTTTCAGATGCAACAGAAATTTTGCGGATTGGTCAATCCGTTCGCGAGATATGGCAGTTTGTAGGTAAGAAACGCTTGAGAAACTCAAAATTTTCGCAGTTCTGATGCTCGAAACGAATAACTAGAACGGCCTAGGGGAAAAGTACGCATACCGTTGTAAGCGGGCGAGTTTCTACTTTCAGATGCAACAGAAATTTTGCGGATTAGTCAATCCGTTCGCGAGATATGGCAGTTTGGAGGTAAGAAACGCTTGAGAAACTCAAAATTTTCGCAGTTCTGATGCTCGAAACGAATAACTAGAACGGCCTAGGGGAAAAGTACGCATACCGTTGTAATCGGGCGAGTTACTACTTTCAGATGCATCAGAAATTTTGCGGATTGGTCAATCCGTTCGTGAGATATGGCAGTTTGGAAGTAAGAAACGCTTGAGAAACTCAAAATTTTCGCAGTTCTGATGCTCGAAACGATTAACTAGAACGGCCTAGGGGAAAAGTACGCACACCGTTGTCATCGGGCGAGTTTCTACTTTCAGATGCAACAGAAATTTTGCGAATTGGTCAATCCGTTCGCGAGATATGGCAGTTTGGAAGTAAGAAACGCTTGAGAAACTCAAAATTTTCGCAGTTCTGATGCTCGAAACGAATAACTAGAACGGCCTAGGGGAAAAGTACGCACACCGTTGTAATCGGGCGAGCTTCTAATTTCAGATGCAACAGAAATTTTGCGGATTGGTTAATCCATTCGCGAGATATGGCAGTTTGGAGGTAAGAAACGCTTGAGAAGCTCAAAATTTTCGCAGTTCTGATGCTCGAAACGAATAACTAGAACGGCCTAGGGGAAAAGTACGCATGCCGTTGTAATCGGGCGAGTTTCTACATTCAGATGCGACAGAAATTTTGCGGATTGGTCAATCCGTTCGCGAGATATGGCAGTTTGGAGGTAAGAAACACTTGAGAAACTCAAAATCTTCGCAGTTCTGATGCTCGAAACGAATAACTAGAACGGCCTAGGAGAAAAGTACGCATACCGTTGTAATCGGGCGAGTTTCTACTGTCAGATGCAATAGAAATTTTGCGGATTAGTCAATCCGTTCGCGAGATATGGCAGTTTGGAGGAAAGAAACGCTTGAGAAACTCAAAATTTTCGAAGTTCTGATGCTCGACAAGCATAACTAGAACGGTCTAGGGGAAGAGTACGCATACCGTTGTAATCGGGCGAGTTTCTACTTTCAGATGCAACAGAAATTTTGCGGATTGGTCAATCCGTTCGCGAGATATGGCAGTTTCTAGGTAAGAAACGCTTGAGAAACTCAACATTTTCGCAGTTCTGATGCTCGAAACGAATAACTAGAACCGACTTGGGGAAACGTACGCATACCGTTGTAATCGGGCGACTTTCTACTTTCAGATGCAACAGAAATTTTGCGGATTGGTCAATCCGTTCGCGAGATATGGCAGTTTGTAGGTAAGAAACGCTTGAGAAACTCAACATTTTTGCAGTTCTGATGCTCGAAACGAATAACTACAACGGCCTAGGGGAAAAGTACGCATACCGTTGTAATCGGGCGAGTTTCTACTTTCAGATGCAATAGAAATTTTGCGGATTGGTCAATCCGTCCGCGAGATGTGGCAGTTTGGAAGTAAGAAACGCTTGAGAAACTCAAAATTTTCGCAGTTCTGATGCTCGAAACGAATAACTAGAACGGCCTCGGAGAAAAGTACGCATACCGTTGTAATCGGGCGAGTTTCTACTTTCAGATGCAACAGAAATTTTGCGGATTGGTCAATCCGTTCGCGAGATATGGCAGTTTGGAGGTAAGAAACGCTTGAGAAACTCAAAATTTTCGCAGTTCCGATGATCGAAACGAATAACTAGAACGGACTTGGGGAAACGTACGCATACCGTTGTAATCGGGCGAGTTTCTACTTTCAGATGCAACAGAAATTTTGCGGATTGGTCAATCCGTTCGCGAGATATGGCAGTTTGTAGGTAAGAAACGCTTGAGAAACTCAACATTTTTGCAGTTCTGATGCTCGAAACGAATAACTAGAACGGCCTAGGGGAAAAGTACGCATACCGTTGTAATCGGGCGAGTTCCTACTTTCAGATGCAACAGAAATTTTGCGGATTGGTCAATCCGTTCGCGAGATATGGCAGTTTGGAGGAAAGAAACGCTTGAGAAACTCAAAATTTTCGCAGTTCTGATGCTCGACAAGCATAACTAGAACGGTCTAGGGGAAAAGTACGCATACCGTTGTAATCGGGCGACTTTCTACTTTCGGATGCAACAGAAATTCTGCGGATTGGTCAATCCGTTCGCGAGATATGGCAGTTTGGATGTATGAAACACTTGAGAAACACAAAATTTTCGCAGTTCTGATGCTCGAAACGAATAACTAGAGCGGCCCAGGGGAAAAATACGCATACCGTTGTAATCGGGCGAGTTTCTACTTTCAGATGCAACAGAAATTTTGCGGATTGGTCAATCCGTTCGCGAGATGTGGCAGTTTGGAGGTAAGAAACGCTTGAGAAACTCAAAATTTTCGCAGTTCTGATGCTCGAAACGAATAACTAGAACGGCCTCGGGGAAAAGTACGCATACCGCTGTAATCGGGCGAGTTTCTACTTTCAGATGCAACAGAAATTTTGCGGATTGGTCAATCCGTTCGCGAGATATGGCAGTTTGTAGGTAAGAAACGCTTGAGAAACTCAACATTTTCGCAGTTCTGATGCTCGAAACGAATAACTAGAACGGACTTGGGGAAACGTACGCATACCGTTGTAATCGGGCGAGTTTCTACTTTCAGATGCAACAGAAATTTTGCGGATTGGTCAATCCGTTCGCGAGATATGGCAGTTTGGAGGTAAGAAACGCTTGAGAAACTCAAAATTTTCGCAGTTCTGATGCTCGACAAGCATTACTAGAAAGGTCTAGGGGAAAAGTACGCATACCGTTGTAATCGGGCGACTTTCTACTTTCGGATGCAACAGAAATTTTGCGGATTGGTCAATCCGTTCGCGAGATATGGCAGTTTGGATGTATGAAACACTTGAGAAACACAAAATTTTCGCAGTTCTGATGCTCGAAACGAATAACTAGAGCGGCCCAGGGGAAAAGTACGCAAACCGTTGTAATCGGGCGAGTTTCTACTTTCAGATGCATCAGAAATTTTGCGGATTGGTCAATCCGTTCGCGAGATATGGCAGTTTGGAAGTAAGAAACGCTTGAGAAACTCAAAATTTTCGCAGTTCTGATGCTCGAAACGATTAACTAGAACGGCCTAGGGGAAAAGTACGCATACCGTTGTAATCGGGCGAGTTTCTACTTTCAGATGCAATAGAAATTTTGCGGATTGGTCAATCCGTCCGCGAGATGTGGCAGTTTGGAAGTAAGAAACGCTTGAGAAACTCAAAATTTTCGCAGTTCTGATGCTCGAAACGAATAACTAGAACGGCCTCGGAGAAAAGTACGCATACCGTTGTAATCGGGCGAGTTTCTACTTTCAGATGCAACAGAAATTTTGCGGATTGGTCAATCCGTTCGCGAGATATTGCAGTTTGGAGGTAAGAAACGCTTGAGAAACTCAAAATTTTCGCAGTTCCGATGATCGAAACGAATAACTAGAACGGACTTGGGGAAACGTACGCATACCGTTGTAATCGGGCGAGTTTCTACTTTCAGATGCAACAGAAATTTTGCGGATTGGTCAATCCGTTCGCGAGATATGGCAGTTTGGAGGCAAGAAACGGTCGAGAAACTAAAAATTATCACAGTTCTGATACTCGAAACGAATAACCAGAACGGCCTAGGGGAAAAGTACGCATACCGTTGTAATCGGGCGAGTTTCTACTTTCAGATGCAACAGAAATTTTGCGGATTGGTCAATCCGTTCGCGAGATATGGCAGTTTGTAGGTAAGAAACGCTTGAGAAACTCAAAATTTTCGCAGTTCTGATGCTCGAAACGAATAACTAGAACGGCCTAGGGGAAAAGTACGCATACCGTTGTAAGCGGGCGAGTTTCTACTTTCAGATGCAACAGAAATTTTGCGGATTAGTCAATCCGTTCGCGAGATATGGCAGTTTGGAGGTAAGAAACGCTTGAGAAACTCAAAATTTTCGCAGTTCTGATGCTCGACAAGCATAACTAGAACGGTCTAGGGGAAATGTACGCATACCGTTGCAATCGGGCGACTTTCTACTTTCAGATGCAACAGAAATTTTGCGGATTGGTCAATCCGTTCGCGAGATATGGCAGTTTGGAGGTAAGAAACGGTTGAGAAACTCAAAATTTTCACAGTTCTGATGCTCGACAAGCATAACTAGAACGGTCTAGGGGAAAAGTACGCATACCGTTGAAATCGGGCGAGTTTCTACTTTCAGATGCAACAGGAATTTTGCGGATCGGTCAATCCGTTCGCGAGATATGGCAGTTTGGAGGTAAGCAACGCTTGAGAAACTCAAAATTTTCGAAGTTCTCATGCTCGAAACGAATAACTACAACGGCCTAGGGGAAAAGTACGCATACCGTTGTAATCGGGCGAGTTTCTACTTTCAGATGCAACAGAAATTTTGTGGATTGGTCAATCCGTTCGCGAGATATGGCAGTTTGGAGGTAAGAAACGCTTGAGAAACTCAAAATTTTCACAGTTCTGATGCTCGAAACGAATAACTAGAACGGACTAGGGGAAAAGTACGCATACCGTTGTAATCGGGCGAGTTTCTACTTTCAGATGCAACAGGAATTTTGCGGTTCGGTCAATCCGTTCGCGAGATATGGCAGTTTGGAGGTAAGCAACGCTTGAGAAACTCAAAATTTTCGAAGTTCTCATGCTCGAAACGAATAACTACAACGGCCTAGGGGAAAAGTACGCATACCGTTGTAATCGGGCGAGTTTCTACTTTCAGATGCAACAGAAATTTTGCGGATTGGTCAATCCGTCCGCGAGATGTGGCAGTTTGGAAGTAAGAAACGCTTGAGAAACTCAAAATTTTCGCAGTTCTGATGCTCGAAACGAATAACTAGAACGGCCTCGGGGAAAAGTACGCATACCGTTGTAATCGGGCGAGTTTCTACTTTCAGATGCAACAGAAATTTTGCGGATTGGTCAATCCGTTCGCGAGATATGGCAGTTTGGAGGTAAGAAACGCTTGAGAAACTCAAAATTTTCGCAGTTCTGATGATCGAAACGAATAACTAGAACGGACTTGGGGAAACGTACGCATACCGTTGTAATCGGGCGAGTTTCTACTTTCAGATGCAACAGAAATTTTGCGGATTGGTCAATCCGTTCGCGAGATATGGCAGTTTGGAGGCAAGAAACGGTCGAGAAACTCAAAATTATCACAGTTCTGATACTCGAAACGAATAACCAGAACGGCCTAGGGGAAAAGTACGCATACCGTTGTAATCGGGCGAGTTTCTACTTTCAGATGCAACAGAAATTTTGCGGATTGGTCAATCCGTTCGCGAGATATGGCAGTTTGTAGGTAAGAAACGCTTGAGAAACTCAAAATTTTCGCAGTTCTGATGCTCGAAACGAATAACTAGAACGGCCTAGGGGAAAAGTACCCATACCGTTGTAAGCGGGCGAGTTTCTACTTTCAGATGCAACAGAAATTTTGCGGATTTGTCAATCCGTTCGCGAGATATGGCAGTTTGGAGGTAAGAAACGCTTGAGAAACTCAAAATTATCGCAGTTCTGATGCTCGACAAGCATAACTAGAACGGTCTAGGGGAAATGTACGCATACCGTTGCAATCGGGCGACTTTCTACTTTCAGATGCAACAGAAATTTTGCGGATTGGTCAATCCGTTCGCGAGATATGGCAGTTTGGAGGTAAGAAACGGTTGAGAAACTCAAAATTTTCACAGTTCTGATGCTCGACAAGCATAACTAGAACGGTCTAGGGGAAAAGTACGCATACCGTTGAAATCGGGCGAGTTTCTACTTTCAGATGCAACAGAAATTTTGCGGATTGGTCAATCCGTTCGCGAGATATGGCAGTTTGGAGGTAAGAAACGCTTGAGAAACTCAAAATTTTCGCAGTTCTGATGCTCGAAACGAATAACTAGAACGGCCTAGGGGAAAAGTACGCATACCGTTGTAATCGGGCGAGTTACTACTTTCAGATGCATCAGAAATTTTGCGGATTGGTCAATCCGTTCGTGAGATATGGCAGTTTGGAAGTAAGAAACGCTTGAGAAACTCAAAATTTTCGCAGTTCTGATGCTCGAAACGATTAACTAGAACGGCCTAGGGGAAAAGTACGCACACCGTTGTCATCGGGCGAGTTTCTACTTTCAGATGCAACAGAAATTTTGCGAATTGGTCAATCCGTTCGCGAGATATGGCAGTTTGGAAGTAAGAAACGCTTGAGAAACTCAAAATTTTCGCAGTTCTGATGCTCGAAACGAATAACTAGAACGGCCTAGGGGAAAAGTACGCACACCGTTGTAATCGGGCGAGCTTCTAATTTCAGATGCAACAGAAATTTTGCGGATTGGTTAATCCATTCGCGAGATATGGCAGTTTGGAGGTAAGAAACGCTTGAGAAGCTCAAAATTTTCGCAGTTCTGATGCTCGAAACGAATAACTAGAACGGCCTAGGGGAAAAGTACGCATGCCGTTGTAATCGGGCGAGTTTCTACATTCAGATGCGACAGAAATTTTGCGGATTGGTCAATCCGTTCGCGAGATATGGCAGTTTGGAGGTAAGAAACACTTGAGAAACTCAAAATCTTCGCAGTTCTGATGCTCGAAACGAATAACTAGAACGGCCTAGGAGAAAAGTACGCATACCGTTGTAATCGGGCGAGTTTCTACTGTCAGATGCAATAGAAATTTTGCGGATTAGTCAATCCGTTCGCGAGATATGGCAGTTTGGAGGAAAGAAACGCTTGAGAAACTCAAAATTTTCGAAGTTCTGATGCTCGACAAGCATAACTAGAACGGTCTAGGGGAAATGTACGCATACCGTTGAAATCGGGCGAGTTTCTACTTTCAGATGCAACAGGAATTTTGCGGATCGGTCAATCCGTTCGCGAGATATGGCAGTTTGGAGGTAAGCAACGCTTGAGAAACTCAAAATTTTCGAAGTTCTCATGCTCGAAACGAATAACTACAACGGCCTAGGGGAAAAGTACGCATACCGTTGTAATCGGGCGAGTTTCTACTTTCAGATGCAACAGAAATTTTGTGGATTGGTCAATCCGTTCGCGAGATATGGCAGTTTGGAGGTAAGAAACGCTTGAGAAACTCAAAATTTTCACAGTTCTGATGCTCGAAACGAATAACTAGAACGGACTAGGGGAAAAGTACGCATACCGTTGTAATCGGGCGAGTTTCTACTTTCAGATGCAACAGGAATTTTGCGGTTCGGTCAATCCGTTCGCGAGATATGGCAGTTTGGAGGTAAGCAACGCTTGAGAAACTCAAAATTTTCGAAGTTCTCATGCTCGAAACGAATAACTACAACGGCCTAGGGGAAAAGTACGCATACCGTTGTAATCGGGCGAGTTTCTACTTTCAGATGCAACAGAAATTTTGCGGATTGGTCAATCCGTCCGCGAGATGTGGCAGTTTGGAAGTAAGAAACGCTTGAGAAACTCAAAATTTTCGCAGTTCTGATGCTCGAAACGAATAACTAGAACGGCCTCGGGGAAAAGTACGCATACCGTTGTAATCGGGCGAGTTTCTACTTTCAGATGCAACAGAAATTTTGCGGATTGGTCAATCCGTTCGCGAGATATGGCAGTTTGGAGGTAAGAAACGCTTGAGAAACTCAAAATTTTCGCAGTTCTGATGATCGAAACGAATAACTAGAACGGACTTGGGGAAACGTACGCATACCGTTGTAATCGGGCGAGTTTCTACTTTCAGATGCAACAGAAATTTTGCGGATTGGTCAATCCGTTCGCGAGATATGGCAGTTTGGAGGCAAGAAACGGTCGAGAAACTCAAAATTATCACAGTTCTGATACTCGAAACGAATAACCAGAACGGCCTAGGGGAAAAGTACGCATACCGTTGTAATCGGGCGAGTTTCTACTTTCAGATGCAACAGAAATTTTGCGGATTGGTCAATCCGTTCGCGAGATATGGCAGTTTGTAGGTAAGAAACGCTTGAGAAACTCAAAATTTTCGCAGTTCTGATGCTCGAAACGAATAACTAGAACGGCCTAGGGGAAAAGTACCCATACCGTTGTAAGCGGGCGAGTTTCTACTTTCAGATGCAACAGAAATTTTGCGGATTTGTCAATCCGTTCGCGAGATATGGCAGTTTGGAGGTAAGAAACGCTTGAGAAACTCAAAATTATCGCAGTTCTGATGCTCGACAAGCATAACTAGAACGGTCTAGGGGAAATGTACGCATACCGTTGCAATCGGGCGACTTTCTACTTTCAGATGCAACAGAAATTTTGCGGATTGGTCAATCCGTTCGCGAGATATGGCAGTTTGGAGGTAAGAAACGGTTGAGAAACTCAAAATTTTCACAGTTCTGATGCTCGACAAGCATAACTAGAACGGTCTAGGGGAAAAGTACGCATACCGTTGAAATCGGGCGAGTTTCTACTTTCAGATGCAACAGAAATTTTGCGGATTGGTCAATCCGTTCGCGAGATATGGCAGTTTGGAGGTAAGAAACGCTTGAGAAACTCAAAATTTTCGCAGTTCTGATGCTCGAAACGAATAACTAGAACGGCCTAGGGGAAAAGTACGCATACCGTTGTAATCGGGCGAGTTACTACTTTCAGATGCATCAGAAATTTTGCGGATTGGTCAATCCGTTCGTGAGATATGGCAGTTTGGAAGTAAGAAACGCTTGAGAAACTCAAAATTTTCGCAGTTCTGATGCTCGAAACGATTAACTAGAACGGCCTAGGGGAAAAGTACGCACACCGTTGTCATCGGGCGAGTTTCTACTTTCAGATGCAACAGAAATTTTGCGAATTGGTCAATCCGTTCGCGAGATATGGCAGTTTGGAAGTAAGAAACGCTTGAGAAACTCAAAATTTTCGCAGTTCTGATGCTCGAAACGAATAACTAGAACGGCCTAGGGGAAAAGTACGCACACCGTTGTAATCGGGCGAGCTTCTAATTTCAGATGCAACAGAAATTTTGCGGATTGGTTAATCCATTCGCGAGATATGGCAGTTTGGAGGTAAGAAACGCTTGAGAAGCTCAAAATTTTCGCAGTTCTGATGCTCGAAACGAATAACTAGAACGGCCTAGGGGAAAAGTACGCATGCCGTTGTAATCGGGCGAGTTTCTACATTCAGATGCGACAGAAATTTTGCGGATTGGTCAATCCGTTCGCGAGATATGGCAGTTTGGAGGTAAGAAACACTTGAGAAACTCAAAATCTTCGCAGTTCTGATGCTCGAAACGAATAACTAGAACGGCCTAGGAGAAAAGTACGCATACCGTTGTAATCGGGCGAGTTTCTACTGTCAGATGCAATAGAAATTTTGCGGATTAGTCAATCCGTTCGCGAGATATGGCAGTTTGGAGGAAAGAAACGCTTGAGAAACTCAAAATTTTCGAAGTTCTGATGCTCGACAAGCATAACTAGAACGGTCTAGGGGAAGAGTACGCATACCGTTGTAATCGGGCGAGTTTCTACTTTCAGATGCAACAGAAATTTTGCGGATTGGTCAATCCGTTCGCGAGATATGGCAGTTTCTAGGTAAGAAACGCTTGAGAAACTCAACATTTTCGCAGTTCTGATGCTCGAAACGAATAACTAGAACCGACTTGGGGAAACGTACGCATACCCTTGTAATCGGGCGACTTTCTACTTTCAGATGCAACAGAAATTTTGCGGATTGGTCAATCCGTTCGCGAGATATGGCAGTTTGTAGGTAAGAAACGCTTGAGAAACTCAACATTTTTGCAGTTCTGATGCTCGAAACGAATAACTACAACGGCCTAGGGGAAAAGTACGCATACCGTTGTAATCGGGCGAGTTTCTACTTTCAGATGCAATAGAAATTTTGCGGATTGGTCAATCCGTCCGCGAGATGTGGCAGTTTGGAAGTAAGAAACGCTTGAGAAACTCAAAATTTTCGCAGTTCTGATGCTCGAAACGAATAACTAGAACGGCCTCGGAGAAAAGTACGCATACCGTTGTAATCGGGCGAGTTTCTACTTTCAGATGCAACAGAAATTTTGCGGATTGGTCAATCCGTTCGCGAGATATGGCAGTTTGGAGGTAAGAAACGCTTGAGAAACTCAAAATTTTCGCAGTTCCGATGATCGAAACGAATAACTAGAACGGACTTGGGGAAACGTACGCATACCGTTGTAATCGGGCGAGTTTCTACTTTCAGATGCAACAGAAATTTTGCGGATTGGTCAATCCGTTCGCGAGATATGGCAGTTTGGAGGCAAGAAACGGTCGAGAAACTAAAAATTATCACAGTTCTGATACTCGAAACGAATAACCAGAACGGCCTAGGGGAAAAGTACGCATACC
The DNA here is from genome assembly GCF_051014685.1 of Ptiloglossa arizonensis. Taxonomy (NCBI): domain Eukaryota; kingdom Metazoa; phylum Arthropoda; class Insecta; order Hymenoptera; family Colletidae; genus Ptiloglossa; species Ptiloglossa arizonensis. Next base: position 79,814 of record NW_027479402.1, read on the forward strand.
GTTGTAATCGGGCGAGTTTCTACTTTCAGATGCAACAGAAATTTTGCGGATTGGTCAATCCGTTCGCGAGATATGGCAGTTTGTAGGTAAGAAACGCTTGAGAAACTCAAAATTTTCGCAGTTCTGATGCTCGAAACGAATAACTAGAACGGCCTAGGGGAAAAGTACGCATACCGTTGTAAGCGGGCGAGTTTCTACTTTCAGATGCAACAGAAATTTTGCGGATTAGTCAATCCGTTCGCGAGATATGGCAGTTTGGAGGTAAGAAACGCTTGAGAAACTCAAAATTTTCGCAGTTCTGATGCTCGAAACGAATAACTAGAACGGCCTAGGGGAAAAGTACGCATACCGTTGTAATCGGGCGAGTTACTACTTTCAGATGCATCAGAAATTTTGCGGATTGGTCAATCCGTTCGTGAGATATGGCAGTTTGGAAGTAAGAAACGCTTGAGAAACTCAAAATTTTCGCAGTTCTGATGCTCGAAACGATTAACTAGAACGGCCTAGGGGAAAAGTACGCACACCGTTGTCATCGGGCGAGTTTCTACTTTCAGATGCAACAGAAATTTTGCGAATTGGTCAATCCGTTCGCGAGATATGGCAGTTTGGAAGTAAGAAACGCTTGAGAAACTCAAAATTTTCGCAGTTCTGATGCTCGAAACGAATAACTAGAACGGCCTAGGGGAAAAGTACGCACACCGTTGTAATCGGGCGAGCTTCTAATTTCAGATGCAACAGAAATTTTGCGGATTGGTTAATCCATTCGCGAGATATGGCAGTTTGGAGGTAAGAAACGCTTGAGAAGCTCAAAATTTTCGCAGTTCTGATGCTCGAAACGAATAACTAGAACGGCCTAGGGGAAAAGTACGCATGCCGTTGTAATCGGGCGAGTTTCTACATTCAGATGCGACAGAAATTTTGCGGATTGGTCAATCCGTTCGCGAGATATGGCAGTTTGGAGGTAAGAAACACTTGAGAAACTCAAAATCTTCGCAGTTCTGATGCTCGAAACGAATAACTAGAACGGCCTAGGAGAAAAGTACGCATACCGTTGTAATCGGGCGAGTTTCTACTGTCAGATGCAATAGAAATTTTGCGGATTAGTCAATCCGTTCGCGAGATATGGCAGTTTGGAGGAAAGAAACGCTTGAGAAACTCAAAATTTTCGAAGTTCTGATGCTCGACAAGCATAACTAGAACGGTCTAGGGGAAGAGTACGCATACCGTTGTAATCGGGCGAGTTTCTACTTTCAGATGCAACAGAAATTTTGCGGATTGGTCAATCCGTTCGCGAGATATGGCAGTTTCTAGGTAAGAAACGCTTGAGAAACTCAACATTTTCGCAGTTCTGATGCTCGAAACGAATAACTAGAACCGACTTGGGGAAACGTACGCATACCGTTGTAATCGGGCGACTTTCTACTTTCAGATGCAACAGAAATTTTGCGGATTGGTCAATCCGTTCGCGAGATATGGCAGTTTGTAGGTAAGAAACGCTTGAGAAACTCAACATTTTTGCAGTTCTGATGCTCGAAACGAATAACTACAACGGCCTAGGGGAAAAGTACGCATACCGTTGTAATCGGGCGAGTTTCTACTTTCAGATGCAATAGAAATTTTGCGGATTGGTCAATCCGTCCGCGAGATGTGGCAGTTTGGAAGTAAGAAACGCTTGAGAAACTCAAAATTTTCGCAGTTCTGATGCTCGAAACGAATAACTAGAACGGCCTCGGAGAAAAGTACGCATACCGTTGTAATCGGGCGAGTTTCTACTTTCAGATGCAACAGAAATTTTGCGGATTGGTCAATCCGTTCGCGAGATATGGCAGTTTGGAGGTAAGAAACGCTTGAGAAACTCAAAATTTTCGCAGTTCCGATGATCGAAACGAATAACTAGAACGGACTTGGGGAAACGTACGCATACCGTTGTAATCGGGCGAGTTTCTACTTTCAGATGCAACAGAAATTTTGCGGATTGGTCAATCCGTTCGCGAGATATGGCAGTTTGGAGGCAAGAAACGGTCGAGAAACTAAAAATTATCACAGTTCTGATACTCGAAACGAATAACCAGAACGGCCTAGGGGAAAAGTACGCATACCGTTGTAATCGGGCGAGTTTCTACTTTCAGATGCAACAGAAATTTTGCGGATTGGTCAATCCGTTCGCGAGATATGGCAGTTTGTAGGTAAGAAACGCTTGAGAAACTCAAAATTTTCGCAGTTCTGATGCTCGAAACGAATAACTAGAACGGCCTAGGGGAAAAGTACGCATACCGTTGTAAGCGGGCGAGTTTCTACTTTCAGATGCAACAGAAATTTTGCGGATTAGTCAATCCGTTCGCGAGATATGGCAGTTTGGAGGTAAGAAACGCTTGAGAAACTCAAAATTTTCGCAGTTCTGATGCTCGAAACGAATAACTAGAACGGCCTAGGGGAAAAGTACGCATACCGTTGTAATCGGGCGAGTTACTACTTTCAGATGCATCAGAAATTTTGCGGATTGGTCAATCCGTTCGTGAGATATGGCAGTTTGGAAGTAAGAAACGCTTGAGAAACTCAAAATTTTCGCAGTTCTGATGCTCGAAACGATTAACTAGAACGGCCTAGGGGAAAAGTACGCACACCGTTGTCATCGGGCGAGTTTCTACTTTCAGATGCAACAGAAATTTTGCGAATTGGTCAATCCGTTCGCGAGATATGGCAGTTTGGAAGTAAGAAACGCTTGAGAAACTCAAAATTTTCGCAGTTCTGATGCTCGAAACGAATAACTAGAACGGCCTAGGGGAAAAGTACGCACACCGTTGTAATCGGGCGAGCTTCTAATTTCAGATGCAACAGAAATTTTGCGGATTGGTTAATCCATTCGCGAGATATGGCAGTTTGGAGGTAAGAAACGCTTGAGAAGCTCAAAATTTTCGCAGTTCTGATGCTCGAAACGAATAACTAGAACGGCCTAGGGGAAAAGTACGCATGCCGTTGTAATCGGGCGAGTTTCTACATTCAGATGCGACAGAAATTTTGCGGATTGGTCAATCCGTTCGCGAGATATGGCAGTTTGGAGGTAAGAAACACTTGAGAAACTCAAAATCTTCGCAGTTCTGATGCTCGAAACGAATAACTAGAACGGCCTAGGAGAAAAGTACGCATACCGTTGTAATCGGGCGAGTTTCTACTGTCAGATGCAATAGAAATTTTGCGGATTAGTCAATCCGTTCGCGAGATATGGCAGTTTGGAGGAAAGAAACGCTTGAGAAACTCAAAATTTTCGAAGTTCTGATGCTCGACAAGCATAACTAGAACGGTCTAGGGGAAGAGTACGCATACCGTTGTAATCGGGCGAGTTTCTACTTTCAGATGCAACAGAAATTTTGCGGATTGGTCAATCCGTTCGCGAGATATGGCAGTTTCTAGGTAAGAAACGCTTGAGAAACTCAACATTTTCGCAGTTCTGATGCTCGAAACGAATAACTAGAACCGACTTGGGGAAACGTACGCATACCGTTGTAATCGGGCGACTTTCTACTTTCAGATGCAACAGAAATTTTGCGGATTGGTCAATCCGTTCGCGAGATATGGCAGTTTGTAGGTAAGAAACGCTTGAGAAACTCAACATTTTTGGAGTTCTGATGCTCGAAACGAATAACTACAACGGCCTAGGGGAAAAGTACGCATACCGTTGTAATCGGGCGAGTTTCTACTTTCAGATGCAATAGAAATTTTGCGGATTGGTCAATCCGTCCGCGAGATGTGGCAGTTTGGAAGTAAGAAACGCTTGAGAAACTCAAAATTTTCGCAGTTCTGATGCTCGAAACGAATAACTAGAACGGCCTCGGAGAAAAGTACGCATACCGTTGTAATCGGGCGAGTTTCTACTTTCAGATGCAACAGAAATTTTGCGGATTGGTCAATCCGTTCGCGAGATATGGCAGTTTGGAGGTAAGAAACGCTTGAGAAACTCAAAATTTTCGCAGTTCCGATGATCGAAACGAATAACTAGAACGGACTTGGGGAAACGTACGCATACCGTTGTAATCGGGCGAGTTTCTACTTTCAGATGCAACAGAAATTTTGCGGATTGGTCAATCCGTTCGCGAGATATGGCAGTTTGGAGGCAAGAAACGGTCGAGAAACTAAAAATTGTCACAGTTCTGATACTCGAAACGAATAACCAGAACGGCCTAGGGGAAAAGTACGCATACCGTTGTAATCGGGCGAGTTTCTACTTTCAGATGCAACAGAAATTTTGCGGATTGGTCAATCCGTTCGCGAGATATGGCAGTTTGGAGGTAAGAAACGCTTGAGAAACTCAAAATTTTCGCAGTTCCGATGATCGAAACGAATAACTAGAACGGACTTGGGGAAACGTACGCATACCGTTGTAATCGGGCGAGTTTCTACTTTCAGATGCAACAGAAATTTTGCGGATTAGTCAATCCGTTCGCGAGATATGGCAGTTTGGAGGTAAGAAACGCTTGAGAAACTCAAAATTTTCGCAGTTCTGATGCTCGACAAGCATAACTAGAACGGTCTAGGGGAAATGTACGCATACCGTTGCAATCGGGCGACTTTCTACTTTCAGATGCAACAGAAATTTTGCGGATTGGTCAATCCGTTCGCGAGATATGGCAGTTTGGAGGTAAGAAACGGTTGAGAAACTCAAAATTTTCACAGTTCTGATGCTCGACAAGCATAACTAGAACGGTCTAGGGGAAAAGTACGCATACCGTTGAAATCGGGCGAGTTTCTACTTTCAGATGCAACAGGAATTTTGCGGATCGGTCAATCCGTTCGCGAGATATGGCAGTTTGGAGGTAAGCAACGCTTGAGAAACTCAAAATTTTCGAAGTTCTCATGCTCGAAACGAATAACTACAACGGCCTAGGGGAAAAGTACGCATACCGTTGTAATCGGGCGAGTTTCTACTTTCAGATGCAACAGAAATTTTGTGGATTGGTCAATCCGTTCGCGAGATATGGCAGTTTGGAGGTAAGAAACGCTTGAGAAACTCAAAATTTTCACAGTTCTGATGCTCGAAACGAATAACTAGAACGGACTAGGGGAAAAGTACGCATACCGTTGTAATCGGGCGAGTTTCTACTTTCAGATGCAACAGGAATTTTGCGGTTCGGTCAATCCGTTCGCGAGATATGGCAGTTTGGAGGTAAGCAACGCTTGAGAAACTCAAAATTTTCGAAGTTCTCATGCTCGAAACGAATAACTACAACGGCCTAGGGGAAAAGTACGCATACCGTTGTAATCGGGCGAGTTTCTACTTTCAGATGCAACAGAAATTTTGCGGATTGGTCAATCCGTCCGCGAGATGTGGCAGTTTGGAAGTAAGAAACGCTTGAGAAACTCAAAATTTTCGCAGTTCTGATGCTCGAAACGAATAACTAGAACGGCCTCGGGGAAAAGTACGCATACCGTTGTAATCGGGCGAGTTTCTACTTTCAGATGCAACAGAAATTTTGCGGATTGGTCAATCCGTTCGCGAGATATGGCAGTTTGGAGGTAAGAAACGCTTGAGAAACTCAAAATTTTCGCAGTTCTGATGATCGAAACGAATAACTAGAACGGACTTGGGGAAACGTACGCATACCGTTGTAATCGGGCGAGTTTCTACTTTCAGATGCGACAGAAATTTTGCGGATTGGTCAATCCGTTCGCGAGATATGGCAGTTTGGAGGTAAGAAACACTTGAGAAACTCAAAATCTTCGCAGTTCTGATGCTCGAAACGAATAACTAGAACGGCCTAGGAGAAAAGTACGCATACCGTTGTAATCGGGCGAGTTTCTACTGTCAGATGCAATAGAAATTTTGCGGATTAGTCAATCCGTTCGCGAGATATGGCAGTTTGGAGGAAAGAAACGCTTGAGAAACTCAAAATTTTCGAAGTTCTGATGCTCGACAAGCATAACTAGAACGGTCTAGGGGAAGAGTACGCATACCGTTGTAATCGGGCGAGTTTCTACTTTCAGATGCAACAGAAATTTTGCGGATTGGTCAATCCGTTCGCGAGATATGGCAGTTTCTAGGTAAGAAACGCTTGAGAAACTCAACATTTTCGCAGTTCTGATGCTCGAAACGAATAACTAGAACCGACTTGGGGAAACGTACGCATACCGTTGTAATCGGGCGACTTTCTACTTTCAGATGCAACAGAAATTTTGCGGATTGGTCAATCCGTTCGCGAGATATGGCAGTTTGTAGGTAAGAAACGCTTGAGAAACTCAACATTTTTGCAGTTCTGATGCTCGAAACGAATAACTAGAACGGCCTAGGGGAAAAGTACGCATACCGTTGTAATCGGGCGAGTTTCTACTTTCAGATGCAACAGAAATTTTGCGGATTGGTGAATCCGTTCGCGAGACATGGCAGTTTGGAGGTAAGAAACGCTTGAGAAACTCAAAATTTTCGCAGTTCTGATGCTCGAAACGAATAACTACAACGGCCTAGGGGAAAAGTACGCATACCGTTGTAATCGGGCGAGTTTCTACTTTCAGATGCAACAGAAATTTTGCGGACTGGTCAATCCGTTCGCGAGATATGGCAGTTTGGAGGTAAGAAACGCTTGATAAACTCAAAATTTTCGCAGTTCTGATGCTCGACAAGCATAACTAGAACGGTCTAGGGGAAAAGTACGCATACCGTTGTAATCGGGCGAGTTTCTACTTTCAGATGCAACAGAAATTTTGCGGATTGGTCAATCCGTTCGCGAGATATGGCAGTTTGTAGGTAAGAAACGCTCGAGAAACTCAACATTTTCGCAGTTCTGATGCTCGAAACGAATAACTAGAACGGCCTAGGGGAAAAGTACGCATACGGTTGTAATCGGGCGAGTTTCTACTTTCAGATGCAACAGAAATTTTGCGGATTGGTCAATCCGTTCGCGAGATATGGCAGTTTGGAAGTAAGAAACGCTTGAGAAACTCAAAATTTTCGCAGTTCTGATGCTCGAAACGAATAACTAGAACGGCCTAGGGGAAAAGTACCCATACCGTTGTAAGCGGGCGAGTTTCTACTTTCAGATGCAACAGAAATTTTGCGGATTTGTCAATCCGTTCGCGAGATATGGCAGTTTGGAGGTAAGAAACGCTTGAGAAACTCAAAATTATCGCAGTTCTGATGCTCGACAAGCATAACTAGAACGGTCTAGGGGAAATGTACGCATACCGTTGCAATCGGGCGACTTTCTACTTTCAGATGCAACAGAAATTTTGCGGATTGGTCAATCCGTTCGCGAGATATGGCAGTTTGGAGGTAAGAAACGGTTGAGAAACTCAAAATTTTCACAGTTCTGATGCTCGACAAGCATAACTAGAACGGTCTAGGGGAAAAGTACGCATACCGTTGAAATCGGGCGAGTTTCTACTTTCAGATGCAACAGAAATTTTGCGGATTGGTCAATCCGTTCGCGAGATATGGCAGTTTGTAGGTAAGAAACGCTTGAGAAACTCAAAATTTTCGCAGTTCTGATGCTCGAAACGAATAACTAGAACGGCCTAGGGGAAAAGTACCCATACCGTTGTAAGCGGGCGAGTTTCTACTTTCAGATGCAACAGAAATTTTGCGGATTTGTCAATCCGTTCGCGAGATATGGCAGTTTGGAGGTAAGAAACGCTTGAGAAACTCAAAATTATCGCAGTTCTGATGCTCGACAAGCATAACTAGAACGGTCTAGGGGAAATGTACGCATACCGTTGCAATCGGGCGACTTTCTACTTTCAGATGCAACAAAAATTTTGCGGATTGGTCAATCCGTTCGCGAGATATGGCAGTTTGTAGGTAAGAAACGGTTGAGAAACTCAAAATTTTCACAGTTCTGATGCTCGACAAGCATAACTAGAACGGTCTAGGGGAAAAGTACGCATACCGTTGAAATCGGGCGAGTTTCTACTTTCAGATGCAACAGAAATTTTGCGGATTGGTCAATCCGTTCGCGAGATATGGCAGTTTGGAGGTAAGAAACGCTTGAGAAACTCAAAATTTTCGCAGTTCTGATGCTCGAAACGAATAACTAGAACGGCCTAGGGGAAAAGTACGCATACCGTTGTAATCGGGCGAGTTGCTACTTTCAGATGCATCAGAAATTTTGCGGATTGGTCAATCCGTTCGTGAGATATGGCAGTTTGGAAGTAAGAAACGCTTGAGAAACTCAAAATTTTCGCAGTTCTGATGCTCGAAACGATTAACTAGAACGGCCTAGGGGAAAAGTACGCACACCGTTGTCATCGGGCGAGTTTCTACTTTCAGATGCAACAGAAATTTTGCGAATTGGTCAATCCGTTCGCGAGATATGGCAGTTTGGAAGTAAGAAACGCTTGAGAAACTCAAAATTTTCGCAGTTCTGATGCTCGAAACGAATAACTAGAACGGCCTAGGGGAAAAGTACGCACACCGTTGTAATCGGGCGAGCTTCTAATTTCAGATGCAACAGAAATTTTGCGGATTGGTTAATCCATTCGCGAGATATGGCAGTTTGGAGGTAAGAAACGCTTGAGAAGCTCAAAATTTTCGCAGTTCTGATGCTCGAAACGAATAACTAGAACGGCCTAGGGGAAAAGTACGCATGCCGTTGTAATCGGGCGAGTTTCTACATTCAGATGCGACAGAAATTTTGCGGATTGGTCAATCCGTTCGCGAGATATGGCAGTTTGGAGGTAAGAAACACTTGAGAAACTCAAAATCTTCGCAGTTCTGATGCTCGAAACGAATAACTAGAACGGCCTAGGAGAAAAGTACGCATACCGTTGTAATCGGGCGAGTTTCTACTGTCAGATGCAATAGAAATTTTGCGGATTAGTCAATCCGTTCGCGAGATATGGCAGTTTGGAGGAAAGAAACGCTTGAGAAACTCAAAATTTTCGAAGTTCTGATGCTCGACAAGCATAACTAGAACGGTCTAGGGGAAAAGTACGCATACCGTTGTAATCGGGCGAGTTTCTACTTTCAGATGCAACAGAAATTTTGCGGACTGGTCAATCCGTTCGCGAGATATGGCAGTTTGGAGGTAAGAAACGCTTGATAAACTCAAAATTTTCGCAGTTCTGATGCTCGACAAGCATAACTAGAACGGTCTAGGGGAAAAGTACGCATACCGTTGTAATCGGGCGAGTTTCTACTTTCAGATGCAACAGAAATTTTGCGGATTGGTCAATCCGTTCGCGAGATATGGCAGTTTGTAGGTAAGAAACGCTCGAGAAACTCAACATTTTCGCAGTTCTGATGCTCGAAACGAATAACTAGAACGGCCTAGGGGAAAAGTACGCATACGGTTGTAATCGGGCGAGTTTCTACTTTCAGATGCAACAGAAATTTTGCGGATTGGTCAATCCGTTCGCGAGATATGGCAGTTTGGAAGTAAGAAACGCTTGAGAAACTCAAAATTTTCGCAGTTCTGATGCTCGAAACGAATAACTAGAACGGCCTAGGGGAAAAGTACGCACACCGTTGTAATCGTGCGAGCTTCTACTTTCAGATGCAACAGAAATTTTGCGGATTGGTCAATCCATTCGCGAGATATGGCAGTTTGGAGGTAAGAAACGCTTGAGAAACTCAAAATTTTCGCAGTTCTGATGCTCGAAACGAATAACTAGAACGGCCTAGGGGAAAAGTACGCATTCCGTTGTAATCGGGCGAGTTGCTACTTTCAGATGCATCAGAAATTTTGCGGATTAGTCAATCCGTTCGCGAGATATGGCAGTTTGGAGGTAAGAAACGCTTGAGAAACTCAAAATTTTCGCAGTTCTGATGCTCGACAAGCATAACTAGAACGGTCTAGGGGAAAAGTACGCATACCGTTGTAATCGGGCGAGTTTCTACTTTCAGATGCAACAGAAATTTTGCGGATTGGTCAATCCGTTCGCGAGATATGGCAGTTTGTAGGTAAGAAACGCTCGAGAAACTCAACATTTTCGCAGTACTGATGCTCGAAACGAATAACTAGAACGGCCTAGGGGAAAAGTACGCATACAGTTGTAATCGGGCGAGTTTCTACTTTCAGATGCAACAGAAATTTTGCGGATTGGTCAATCCGTTCGCGAGATATGGCAGTTTGGAGGTAAGAAACGCTTGAGAAACTCAAAATTTTCGCAGTTCTGATGCTCGAAACGAATAACTAGAACGGCCTAGGGGAAAAGTACGCATACCGTTGTAATCGGGCGAGTTGCTACTTTCAGATGCATCAGAAATTTTGCGGATTGGTCAATCCGTTCGCGAGATATGGCAGTTTGGAAGTAAGAAACGCTTGAGAAACTCAAAATTTTCGCAGTTCTGATGCTCGACAAGCATAACTAGAACGGTCTAGGGGAAAAGTACGCATACTGTTGTAATCGGGCGAGTTTCTACTTTCAGATGCAACAGAAATTTTGCGGATTGGTCAATCCGTTCGCGAGATATGGCAGTTTGTAGGTAAGAAACACTCGAGAAACTCAACATTTTCGCAGTTCTGATGCTCGAAACGAATAACTAGAACGGCCTAAGGGAAAAGTACGCATACGGTTGTAATCGGGCGAGTTTCTACTTTCAGATGCAACAGAAATTTTGCGGATTGGTCAATCCGTTCGCGAGATATGGCAGTTTGGAAGTAAGAAACGCTTGAGAAACTCAAAATTTTCGCAGTTCTGATGCTCGACAAGCATAACTAGAACGGTCTAGGGGAAAAGTACGCATACTGTTGTAATCGGGCGAGTTGCTACTTTCAGATGCATCAGAAATTTTGCGGATTGGTCAATCCGTTCGTGAGATATGGCAGTTTGGAAGTAAGAAACGCTTGAGAAACTCAAAATTTTCGCAGTTCTGATGCTCGAAACGAGTAACTAGAACGGCCTAGGGGAAAAGTACGCATACCGTTGTAATCGGGCGAGTTGCTACTTTCAGATGCATCAGAAATTTTGCGGATTGGTCAATCCGTTCGCGAGATATGGCAGTTTGTAGGTAAGAAACACTCGAGAAACTCAACATTTTCGCAGTTCTGATGCTCGAAACGAATAACTAGAACGGCCTAGGGGAAAAGTACGCATACAGTTGTAATCGGGCGAGTTTCTACTTTCAGATGCAACAGAAATTTTGCGGATTGGTCAATCCGTTCGCGAGATATGGCAGTTTGGAGGTAAGAAACGCTTGAGAAACTCAAAATTTTCGCAGTTCTGATGCTCGAAACGAATAACTAGAACGGCCTAGGGGAAAAGTACGCATACCGTTGTAATCGGGCGAGTTGCTACTTTCAGATGCATCAGAAATTTTGCGGATTGGTCAATCCGTTCGCGAGATATGGCAGTTTGGAAGTAAGAAACACTCGAGAAACTCAACATTTTCGCAGTTCTGATGCTCGAAACGAATAACTAGAACGGCCTAAGGGAAAAGTACGCATACGGTTGTAATCGGGCGAGTTTCTACTTTCAGATGCAACAGAAATTTTGCGGATTGGTCAATCCGTTCGCGAGATATGGCAGTTTGGAGGTAAGAAACGCTTGAGAAACTCAAAATTTTCGCAGTTCTGATGCTCGAAACGAATAACTAGAACGGCCTAGGGGAAAAGTACGCATACCGTTGTAATCGGGCGAGTTGCTACTTTCAGATGCATCAGAAATTTTGCGGATTGGTCAATCCGTTCGTGAGATATGGCAGTTTGGAAGTAAGAAACGCTTGAGAAACTCAAAATTTTCGCAGTTCTGATGCTCCAAACGATTAACTAGAACGGCCTAGGAGAAAAGTACGCACACCGTTGTCATCGGGCGAGTTTCTACTTTCAGATGCAACAGAAATTTTGCGAATTGGTCAATCCGTTCGCGAGATATGGCAGTTTGGAAGTAAGAAACGCTTGAGAAACTCAAAATTTTCGCAGTTCTGATGCTCGAAACGAATAACTAGAACGGCCTAGGGGAAAAGTACGCACACCGTTGTAATCGGGCGAGCTTCTAATTTCAGATGCAACAGAAATTTTGCGGATTGGTTAATCCATTCGCGAGATATGGCAGTTTGGAGGTAAGAAACGCTTGAGAAGCTCAAAATTTTCGCAGTTCTGATGCTCGAAACGAATAACTTGAACGGCCTAGGGGAAAAGTACGCACACCGTTGTCATCGGGCGAGTTTCTACTTTCAGATGCAACAGAAATTTTGCGAATTGGTCAATCCGTTCGCGAGATATGGCAGTTTGGAAGTAAGAAACGCTTGAGAAACTCAAAATTTTCGCAGTTCTGATGCTCGAAACGAATAACTAGAACGGCCTAGGGGAAAAGTACGCACACCGTTGTAATCGGGCGAGCTTCTAATTTCAGATGCAACAGAAATTTTGCGGATTGGTTAATCCATTCGCGAGATATGGCAGTTTGGAGGTAAGAAACGCTTGAGAAGCTCAAAATTTTCGCAGTTCTGATGCTCGAAACGAATAACTAGAACGGCCTAGGGGAAAAGTACGCACACCGTTGTCATCGGGCGAGTTTCTACTTTCAGATGCAACAGAAATTTTGCGAATTGGTCAATCCGTTCGCGAGATATGGCAGTTTGGAAGTAAGAAACGCTTGAGAAACTCAACATTTTCGCAGTTCTGATGCTCGAAACGAATAACTAGAACGGCCTAGGGGAAAAGTACGCATGCCGTTGTAATCTGGCGAGTTTCTACATTCAGATGCAACAGAAATTTTGCGGATTGGTCAATCCGTTCGCGAGATATGGCAGTTTGGAGGTAAGAAACACTTGAGAAACTCAAAATCTTCGCAGTTCTGATGCTCGAAACGAATAACTAGAACGGCCTAGGAGAAAAGTACGCATACCGTTGTAATCGGGCGAGTTTCTACTGTCAGATGCAACAGAAATTTTGCGGATTAGTCAATCCGTTCGCGAGATATGGCAGTTTGGAGGAAAGAAACGCTTGAGAAACTCAAAATTTTCGAAGTTCTGATGCTCGACAAGCATAACTAGAACGGTCTAGGGGAAAAGTACGCATACCGTTGTAATCGGGCGAGTTTCTACTTTCAGATGCAACAGAAATTTTGCGGATTGGTCAATCCGTTCGCGAGATATGGCAGTTTGGAAGTAAGAAACGCTTGAGAAACTCAAAATTTTCGCAGTTCTGATGCTCGACAAGCATAACTAGAACGGTCTAGGGGAAAAGTACGCATACTGTTGTAATCGGGCGAGTTTCTACTTTCAGATGCAACAGAAATTTTGCGGATTGGTCAATCCGTTCGCGAGATATGGCAGTTTGGAGGTAAGAAACGCTTGAGAAACTCAAAATTTTCGCAGTTCTGATGCTCGAAACGAATAACTAGAACGGCCTAGGGGAAAAGTACGCATACCGTTGTAATCGGGCGAGTTGCTACTTTCAGATGCATCAGAAATTTTGCGGATTGGTCAATCCGTTCGCGAGATATGGCAGTTTGGAAGTAAGAAACGCTTGAGAAACTCAAAATTTTCGCAGTTCTGATGCTCGACAAGCATAACTAGAACGGTCTAGGGGAAAAGTACGCATACTGTTGTAATCGGGCGAGTTTCTACTTTCAGATGCAACAGAAATTTTGCGGATTGGTCAATCCGTTCGCGAGATATGGCAGTTTGTAGGTAAGAAACACTCGAGAAACTCAACATTTTCGCAGTTCTGATGCTCGAAACGAATAACTAGAACGGCCTAAGGGAAAAGTACGCATACGGTTGTAATCGGGCGAGTTTCTACTTTCAGATGCAACAGAAATTTTGCGGATTGGTCAATCCGTTCGCGAGATATGGCAGTTTGGAAGTAAGAAACGCTTGAGAAACTCAAAATTTTCGCAGTTCTGATGCTCGACAAGCATAACTAGAACGGTCTAGGGGAAAAGTACGCATACTGTTGTAATCGGGCGAGTTGCTACTTTCAGATGCATCAGAAATTTTGCGGATTGGTCAATCCGTTCGTGAGATATGGCAGTTTGGAAGTAAGAAACGCTTGAGAAACTCAAAATTTTCGCAGTTCTGATGCTCGAAACGATTAACTAGAACGGCCTAGGGGAAAAGTACGCATACCGTTGTAATCGGGCGAGTTGCTACTTTCAGATGCATCAGAAATTTTGCGGATTGGTCAATCCGTTCGCGAGATGTGGCAGTTTGTAGGTAAGAAACACTCGAGAAACTCAACATTTTCGCAGTTCTGATGCTCGAAACGAATAACTAGAACGGCCTAGGGGAAAAGTACGCATACAGTTGTAATCGGGCGAGTTTCTACTTTCAGATGCAACAGAAATTTTGCGGATTGGTCAATCCGTTCGCGAGATATGGCAGTTTGGAGGTAAGAAACGCTTGAGAAACTCAAAATTTTCGCAGTTCTGATGCTCGAAACGAATAACTAGAACGGCCTAGGGGAAAACTACGCATACCGTTGTAATCGGGCGAGTTGCTACTTTCAGATGCATCAGAAATTTTGCGGATTGGTCAATCCGTTCGCGAGATATGGCAGTTTGGAAGTAAGAAACGCTTGAGAAACTCAAAATTTTCGCAGTTCTGATGCTCGACAAGCATAACTAGAACGGTCTAGGGGAAAAGTACGCATACTGTTGTAATCGGGCGAGTTTCTACTTTCAGATGCAACAGAAATTTTGCGGATTGGTCAATCCGTTCGCGAGATATGGCAGTTTGTAGGTAAGAAACACTTGAGAAACTCAACATTTTCGCAGTTCTGATGCTCGAAACGAATAACTAGAACGGCCTAAGGGAAAAGTACGCATACGGTTGTAATCGGGCGAGTTTCTACTTTCAGATGCAACAGAAATTTTGCGGATTGGTCAATCCGTTCGCGAGATATGGCAGTTTGGAGGTAAGAAACGCTTGAGAAACTCAAAATTTTCGCAGTTCTGATGCTCGAAACGAATAACTAGAACGGCCTAGGGGAAAAGTACGCATACCGTTGTAATCGGGCGAGTTGCTACTTTCAGATGCATCAGAAATTTTGCGGATTGGTCAATCCGTTCGTGAGATATGGCAGTTTGGAAGTAAGAAACGCTTGAGAAACTCAAAATTTTCGCAGTTCTGATGCTCGAAACGATTAACTAGAACGGCCTAGGGGAAAAGTACGCATACCGTTGTAATCGGGCGAGTTGCTACTTTCAGATGCATCAGAAATTTTGCGGATTGGTCAATCCGTTCGTGAGATATGGCAGTTTGGAAGTAAGAAACGCATGAGAAACTCAAAATTTTCGCAGTTCTGATGCTCCAAACGATTAACTAGAACGGCCAAGGGGAAAAGTACGCACACCGTTGTCATCGGGCGAGTTTCTACTTTCAGATGCAACAGAAATTTTGCGAATTGGTCAATCCGTTCGCGAGATATGGCAGTTTGGAAGTAAGAAACGCTTGAGAAACTCAAAATTTTCGCAGTTCTGATGCTCGAAACGAATAACTAGAACGGCCTAGGGGAAAAGTACGCACACCGTTGTAATCGGGCGAGCTTCTAATTTCAGATGCAACAGAAATTTTGCGGATTGGTTAATCCATTCGCGAGATATGGCAGTTTGGAGGTAAGAAACGCTTGAGAAGCTCAAAATTTTCGCAGTTCTGATGCTCGAAACGAATAACTTGAACGGCCTAGGGGAAAAGTACGCACACCGTTGTCATCGGGCGAGTTTCTACTTTCAGATGCAACAGAAATTTTGCGAATTGGTCAATCCGTTCGCGAGATATGGCAGTTTGGAAGTAAGAAACGCTTGAGAAACTCAAAATTTTCGCAGTTCTGATGCTCGAAACGAATAACTAGAACGGCCTAGGGGAAAAGTACGCAAACCGTTGTAATCGGGCGAGCTTCTAATTTCAGATGCAACAGAAATTTTGCGGATTGGTTAATCCATTCGCGAGATATGGCAGTTTGGAGGTAAGAAACGCTTGAGAAGCTCAAAATTTTCGCAGTTCTGATGCTCGAAACGAATAACTAGAACGGCCTAGGGGAAAAGTACGCACACCGTTGTCATCGGGCGAGTTTCTACTTTCAGATGCAACAGAAATTTTGCGAATTGGTCAATCCGTTCGCGAGATATGGCAGTTTGGAAGTAAGAAACGCTTGAGAAACTCAACATTTTCGCAGTTCTGATGCTCGAAACGAATAACTAGAACGGCCTAGGGGAAAAGTACGCATGCCGTTGTAATCGGGCGAGTTTCTACATTCAGATGCAACAGAAATTTTGCGGATTGGTCAATCCGTTCGCGAGATATGGCAGTTTGGAGGTAAGAAACACTTGAGAAACTCAAAATCTTCGCAGTTCTGATCCTCGAAACGAATAACTAGAACGGCCTAGGAGAAAAGTACGCATACCGTTGTAATCGGGCGAGTTTCTACTGTCAGATGCAACAGAAATTTTGCGGATTAGCCAATCCGTTCGCGAGATATGGCAGTTTGGAGGAAAGAAACGCTTGAGAAACTCAAAATTTTCGAAGTTCTGATGCTCGACAAGCATAACTAGAACGGTCTAGGGGAAAAGTACGCATACCGTTGTAATCGGGCGAGTTTCTACTTTCAGATGCAACAGAAATTTTGCGGATTGGTCAATCCGTTCGCGAGATATGGCAGTTTGGAAGTAAGAAACGCTTGAGAAACACAAAATTTTCGCAGTTCTGATGCTCGACAAGCATAACTAGAACGGTCTAGGGGAAAAGTACGCATACTGTTGTAATCGGGCGAGTTTCTACTTTCAGATGCAACAGAAATTTTGCGGATTGGTCAATCCGTTCGCGAGATATGGCAGTTTGGAGGTAAGAAACGCTTGAGAAACTCAAAATTTTCGCAGTTCTGATGCTCGAAACGAATAACTAGAACGGCCTAGGGGAAAAGTACGCATACCGTTGTAATCGGGCGAGTTGCTACTTTCAGATGCATCAGAAATTTTGCGGATTGGTCAATCCGTTCGCGAGATATGGCAGTTTGGAAGTAAGAAACGCTTGAGAAACTCAAAATTTTCGCAGTTCTGATGCTCGACAAGCATAACTAGAACGGTCTAGGGGAAAAGTACGCATACTGTTGTAATCGGGCGAGTTTCTACTTTCAGATGCAACAGAAATTTTGCGGATTGGTCAATCCGTTCGCGAGATATGGCAGTTTGTAGGTAAGAAACACTCGAGAAACTCAACATTTTCGCAGTTCTGATGCTCGAAACGAATAACTAGAACGGCCTAAGGGAAAAGTACGCATACGGTTGTAATCGGGCGAGTTTCTAGTTTCAGATGCAACAGAAATTTTGCGGATTGGTCAATCCGTTCGCGAGATATGGCAGTTTGGAGGTAAGAAACGCTTGAGAAACTCAAAATTTTCGCAGTTCTGATGCTCGAAACGAATAACCAGAACGGCCTAGGGGAAAAGTACGCATACCGTTGTAATCGGGCGAGTTTCTACTTTCAGATGCAACAGAAATTTTGCGGATTGGTCAATCCGTTCGCGAGATATGGCAGTTTGGAGGTAAGAAACGCTTGAGAAACTCAAAATTTTCGCAGTTCTGATGCTCGAAACGAATAACCAGAACGGCCTAGGGGAAAAGTACGCATACCGTTGTAATCGGGCGAGTTTCTACTTTCAGATGCAACAGAAATTTTGCGGATTGGTCAATCCGTTCGCGAGATATGGCAGTTTGGATGTAAGCAACGCTTGGGAAACCCAAAATTTTCGCAGTTCTCATGCTCGAAACGTATAACTACAACGGCCTAGGGGAAAAGTACGCATACCGTTGTAATCGGGCGAGTTTCTACTTTCAGATGCAACAGAAATTTTGCGGATTGGTCAATCCATTCGCGAGATATGGCAGTTTGGAGGTAAGAAACGCTTGAGAAACTCAAAATTTTCGCAGTTCTGATGCTCGAAACGATTAACTAGAACGGCCTAGGAGAAAAGTACGCATACCGTTGTAATCGGGCGAGTTTCTACTGTCAGATGCAACAGAAATTTTGCGGATTAGTCAATCCGTTCGCGAGATATGGCAGTTTGGAGGAAAGAAACGCTTGAGAAACTCAAAATTTTCGCAGTTTTGATGCTCGACAAGCATAACTAGAACGGTCTAGGGGAAAAGTACGCATACCGTTGTAATCGGGCGACTTTCTACTTTCAGATGCAACAGAAATTTTGCGAATTGGTCAATCCGTTCGCGAGGTATGGCAGTTTGTAGGTAAGAAACGCTTGAGAAACTCAAAATTTTTGCAGATCTGATGCTCGAAACGAATAACTAGAACGGCCTAGGGTAAAAGTACGCATACCGTTGTAATCGGGCGAGTTTCTACTTTCAGATGCAACAGAAATTTTGCGGATTGGTCAATCCGTTCGCGAGATATGGCAGTTTGGAGGTAAGAAACGCTTGAGAAACTCAAAATTTTCGCAGTTCTGATGCTCGAAACGAATAACTAGAACGGACTAGGGGAAAAGTACGCATACCGTTGTAATCGGGCGAGTTTCTACTTTCAGATGCAACAGAAATTTTGCGGATTGGTCAATCCGTTCGCGAGATATGGTAATTTGGAGGTAAGAAACGGTTGAGAAACTCAAAATTTTCACAGTTCTGATGCTCGAAACGAATAACCAGAACGGACTAGGGGAAAAGTACGCATACCGTTGTAATCGGGCGAGATTCTACTTTCAGATGCAACAGAAATTTTGCGGATTAGTCAATCCGTTCGCGAGATATGGCAGTTTGGAGGTAAGAAACGCTTGAGAAACCCAAAATTTTCGCAGTTCTCATGCTCGAAACGTATAACTACAACGGCCTAGGGGAAAAGTACGCATACCGTTGTAATCGGGCGACTTTCTACTTTCAGATGCAACAGAAATTTTGCGAATTGGTCAATCCGTTCGCGAGGTATGGCAGTTTGTAGGTAAGAAACGCTTGAGAAACTCAACATTTTTGCAGATCTGATGCTCGAAACGAATAACTAGAACGGCCTAGGGTAAAAGTACGCATACCGTTGTAATCGGGCGAGTTCCTACTTTCAGATACAACAGAAATTTTGCGAATTGGTCAATCCGTTCGCGAGGTATGGCAGTTTGTAGGTAAGAAACGCTTGAGAAACTCAACATTTTTGCAGATCTGATGCTCGAAACGAATAACTAGAACGGCCTAGGGGAAAAGTACGCATACCGTTGTAATCGGGCGAGTTGCTACTTTCAGATGCATCAGAAATTTTGCGGATTGGTCAATCCGTTCGCGAGATATGGCAGTTTGGAAGTAAGAAACGCTTGAGAAACTCAAAATTTTCGCAGTTCTGATGCTCGACAAGCATAACTAGAACGGTCTAGGGGAAAAGTACGCATACCGTTGTAATCGGGCGAGTTTCTACTTTCAGATGCAACAGAAATTTTGCGGTTTGGTCAATCCGTTCGCGAAATATGGCAGTTTGTAGGTAAGAAACGCTCGAGAAACTCAACATTTTCGCAGTTCTGATGCTCGAAACGAATAACTAGAACGGCCTAGGGGAAAAGTACGCATACAGTTGTAATCGGGCGTGTTTCTACTTTCAGATGCAACAGAAATTTTGCGGATTGGTCAATCCGTTCGCGAGATATGGCAGTTTGGAGGTAAGAAACGCTTGAGAAACTCAAAATTTTCGCAGTTCTGATGCGCGAAACGATTAACTAAAACGGCCTAGGGGAAAAGTACGCACACCGTTGTAATCGGGCGAGTTTCTACTTTCAGATGCAACAGAAATTTTGCGGATTGGTCAATCCGTTCGCGAGATATGGCAGTTTGGAAGCAAGAAACGCTTGAGAAACTCAAAATTTTCGCAGTTCTGATGCTCGAAACGAATAACTAGGACGGCCTAGGGGAAAAGTACGCACACCGTTGTAATCGGGCGAGCTTCTAATTTCAGATGCAACAGAAATTTTGCGGATTGGTTAATCCATTCGCGAGATATGGCAGTTTGGAGGTAAGAAACGCTTGAGAAGCTCAAAATTTTCGCAGTTCTGATGCTCGAAACGAATAACTAGAACGGCCTAGGGGAAAAGTACGCACACCGTTGTAATCGGGCGAGTTTCTACGTTCAGATGCAACAGAAATTTTGCGGATTGGTCAATCCGTTCGCGATATATGGCAGTTTCTAGGTAAGAAACGCTTGAGAAACTCAACATTTTCGCAGTTCTGATGCTCGAAACGAATAACTAGAACGGCCTAGGGGAAAAGTACGCATACCGTTGTAATCGGGCGAGTTTCTACTTTCAGATGCAACAGAAATTTTGCGGATTGGTCAATCCGTTCGCGAGATATGGCAGTTTGGAGGTAAGAAACGCTTGAGAAACTCAACATTTTCGCAGTTCTGATGCTCGAAACGAATAACTAGAACGGCCTAGGGGAAAAGTACGCATGCCGTTGTAATCGGGCGAGTTTCTACATTCAGATGCAACAGAAATTTTGCGGATTGGTCAATCCGTTCGCGAGATATGGCAGTTTGGAGGAAAGAAACGCTTGAGAAACTCAAAATTTTCGCAGTTCTGATGCTTCGACAAGCATAACTAGAACGGTCTAGGGGAAAAGTGCGCATACCGTTGTAATCGGGCGAGTTTCTACTTTCAGATGCAACAGAAATTTTGCGGATTGGTCAATCCGTTCGCGAGATATGGCAGTTTGGAGGTAAGCAACGCTTGGGAAACCCAAAATTTTCGCAGTTCTCATGCTCGAAACGTATAACTACAACGGCCTAGGGGAAAAGTACGCATACCGTTGTAATCGGGCGAGTTTCTACTTTCAGATGCAACAGAAATTTTGCGGATTGGTCAATCCGTTCGCGAGATATGGCAGTTTGTAGGTAAGAAACGCTTGAGAAACTCAACATTTTTGCAGTTCTGATGCTCGAAACGAATAACTAGAACGGCTCTGGGGGAAAAGTACGCATACCGTTGTAATCGGGCGAGTTTCTACTTTCAGATGCAACAGAAATTTTGCGGATTGGTCAATCCGTTCGCGAGACATGGCAGTTTGGAGGTAAGAAACGCTTGAGAAACTCAAAATTTTCGCAGTTCTGATGCTCGAAACGAATAACTACAACGGCCTAGGGAAAAAGTACGCACACCGTTGTAATCGGGCGAGTTTCTACTTTCAGATGCAACAGAAATTTTGCGGACTGGTCAATCCGTTCGCGAGATATGGCAATTTGGAGGTAAGAAACGCTTGAGAAACTCAAAATTTTCGCAGTTCTGATGCTCGAAACGAATAACTAGAACGGCCTAGGGGAAAAGTACGCATACGGTTGTAATCGGGCGAGTTTCTACTTTCAGATGCAACAGAAATTTTGCGGATTGGTCAATCCGTTCGCGAGATATGGCAGTTTGGAGGTAAGAAACGCTTGAGAAACTCAAAATTTTCGCAGTTCTGATGCTCGAAACGAATAACTAGAACGGCCTAGGGGAAAAGTACGCATACCGTTGTAATCGGGCGAGTTGCTACTTTCAGATGCATCAGAAATTTTGCGGATTGGTCAATCCGTTCGCGAGATATGGCAGTTTGGAAGTAAGAAACGCTTGAGAAACTCAGAATTTTCGCAGTTCTGATGCTCGACAAGCATAACTAGAACGGTCTAGGGGAAAAGTACGCATACTGTTGTAATCGGGCGAGTTTCTACTTTCAGATGCAACAGAAATTTTGCGGATTGGTCAATCCGTTCGCGAGATATGGCAGTTTGTAGGTAAGAAACACTCGAGAAACTCAACATTTTCGCAGTTCTGATGCTCGAAACGAATAACTAGAACGGCCTAAGGGAAAAGTACGCATACGGTTGTAATCGGGCGAGTTTCTACTTTCAGATGCATCAGAAATTTTGCGGATTGGTCATTCCGTTCGTGAGATATGGCAGTTTGGAAGTAAGAAACGCTTGAGAAACTCAAAATTTTCGCAGTTCTGATGCTCGAAACGATTAACTAGAACGGCCTAGGGGAAAAGTACGCACACCGTTGTCATCGGGCGAGTTTCTACTTTCAGATGCAACAGAAATTTTGCGAATTGGTCAATCCGTTCGCGAGATATGGCAGTTTGGAAGTAAGAAACGCTTGAGAAACTCAAAATTTTCGCAGTTCTGATGCTCGAAACGAATAACTAGAACGGCCTAGGGGAAAAGTACGCACACCGTTGTAATCGGGCGAGCTTCTAATTTCAGATGCAACAGAAATTTTGCGGATTGGTTAATCCATTCGCGAGATATGGCAGTTTGGAGGTAAGAAACGCTTGAGAAGCTCAAAATTTTCGCAGTTCTGATGCTCGAAACGAATAACTAGAACGGCCTAGGGGAAAAGTACGCATGCCGTTGTAATCGGGCGAGTTTCTACATTCAGATGCGACAGAAATTTTGCGGATTGGTCAATCCGTTCGCGAGATATGGCAGTTTGGAGGTAAGAAACACTTGAGAAACTCAAAATCTTCGCAGTTCTGATGCTCGAAACGAATAACTAGAACGGCCTAGGAGAAAAGTACGCATACCGTTGTAATCGGGCGAGTTTCTACTGTCAGATGCAATAGAAATTTTGCGGATTAGTCAATCCGTTCGCGAGATATGGCAGTTTGGAGGAAAGAAACGCTTGAGAAACTCAAAATTTTCGAAGTTCTGATGCTCGACAAGCATAACTAGAACGGTCTAGGGGAAAAGTACGCATACCGTTGTAATCGGGCGAGTTTCTACTTTCATATGCAACAGAAATTTTGCGGATTGGTCAATCCGTTCGCGAGATATGGCAGTTTCTAGGTAAGAAACGCTTGAGAAACTCAACATTTTCGCAGTTCTGATGCTCGAAACGAATAACTAGAACCGAGTTGGGGAAACGTACGCATACCGTTGTAATCGGGCGACTTTCTACTTTCAGATGCAACAGAAATTTTGCGGATTGGTCAATCCGTTCGCGAGATATGGCAGTTTGTAGGTAAGAAACGCTTGAGAAACTCAACATTTTTGCAGTTCTGATGCTCGAAACGAATAACTAGAACGGCCTAGGGGAAAAGTACGCATACCGTTGTAATCGGGCGAGTTTCTACTTTCAGATGCAACAGAAATTTTGCGGATTGGTCAATCCGTTCGCGAGATATGGCAGTTTGGAGGTAAGAAACGCTTGAGAAACTCAAAATTTTCGCAGTTCTGATGCTCGAAACGAATAACTACAACGGCCTAGGGGAAAAGTACGCATACCGTTGTAATCGGGCGAGTTTCTACTTTCAGATGCAACAGAAATTTTGCGGACTGGTCAATCCGTTCGCGAGATATGGCAGTTTGGAGGTAAGAAACGCTTGATAAACTCAAAATTTTCGCAGTTCTGATGCTCGACAAGCATAACTAGAACGGTCTAGGGGAAAAGTACGCATACCGTTGTAATCGGGCGAGTTTCTACTTTCAGATGCAACAGAAATTTTGCGGATTGGTCAATCCGTTCGCGAGATATGGCAGTTTGTAGGTAAGAAACGCTCGAGAAACTCAACATTTTCGCAGTTCTGATGCTCGAAACGAATAACTAGAACGGCCTAGGGGAAAAGTACGCATACGGTTGTAATCGGGCGAGTTTCTACTTTCAGATGCAACAGAAATTTTGCGGATTGGTCAATCCGTTCGCGAGATATGGCAGTTTGGAAGTAAGAAACGCTTGAGAAACTCAAAATTTTCGCAGTTCTGATGCTCGAAACGAATAACTAGAACGGCCTAGGGGAAAAGTACGCACACCGTTGTAATCGTGCGAGCTTCTACTTTCAGATGCAACAGAAATTTTGCGGATTGGTCAATCCATTCGCGAGATATGGCAGTTTGGAGGTAAGAAACGCTTGAGAAACTCAAAATTTTCGCAGTTCTGATGCTCGAAACGAATAACTAGAACGGCCTAGGGGAAAAGTACGCATACCGTTGTAATCGGGCGAGTTGCTACTTTCAGATGCATCAGAAATTTTGCGGATTAGTCAATCCGTTCGCGAGATATGGCAGTTTGGAGGTAAGAAACGCTTGAGAAACTCAAAATTTTCGCAGTTCTGATGCTCGACAAGCATAACTAGAACGGTCTAGGGGAAAAGTACGCATACCGTTGTAATCGGGCGAGTTTCTACTTTCAGATGCAACAGAAATTTTGCGGATTGGTCAATCCGTTCGCGAGATATGGCAGTTTGTAGGTAAGAAACGCTCGAGAAACTCAACATTTTCGCAGTACTGATGCTCGAAACGAATAACTAGAACGGCCTAGGGGAAAAGTACGCATACAGTTGTAATCGGGCGAGTTTCTACTTTCAGATGCAACAGAAATTTTGCGGATTGGTCAATCCGTTCGCGAGATATGGCAGTTTGGAGGTAAGAAACGCTTGAGAAACTCAAAATTTTCGCAGTTCTGATGCTCGAAACGAATAACTAGAACGGCCTAGGGGAAAAGTACGCATACCGTTGTAATCGGGCGAGTTGCTACTTTCAGATGCATCAGAAATTTTGCGGATTGGTCAATCCGTTCGCGAGATATGGCAGTTTGGAAGTAAGAAACGCTTGAGAAACTCAAAATTTTCGCAGTTCTGATGCTCGACAAGCATAACTAGAACGGTCTAGGGGAAAAGTACGCATACTGTTGTAATCGGGCGAGTTTCTACTTTCAGATGCAACAGAAATTTTGCGGATTGGTCAATCCGTTCGCGAGATATGGCAGTTTGTAGGTAAGAAACACTCGAGAAACTCAACATTTTCGCAGTTCTGATGCTCGAAACGAATAACTAGAACGGCCTAAGGGAAAAGTACGCATACGGTTGTAATCGGGCGAGTTTCTACTTTCAGATGCAACAGAAATTTTGCGGATTGGTCAATCCGTTCGCGAGATATGGCAGTTTGGAAGTAAGAAACGCTTGAGAAACTCAAAATTTTCGCAGTTCTGATGCTCGACAAGCATAACTAGAACGGTCTAGGGGAAAAGTACGCATACTGTTGTAATCGGGCGAGTTGCTACTTTCAGATGCATCAGAAATTTTGCGGATTGGTCAATCCGTTCGTGAGATATGGCAGTTTGGAAGTAAGAAACGCTTGAGAAACTCAAAATTTTCGCAGTTCTGATGCTCGAAACGATTAACTAGAACGGCCTAGGGGAAAAGTACGCATACCGTTGTAATCGGGCGAGTTGCTACTTTCAGATGCATCAGAAATTTTGCGGATTGGTCAATCCGTTCGCGAGATATGGCAGTTTGTAGGTAAGAAACACTCGAGAAACTCAACATTTTCGCAGTTCTGATGCTCGAAACGAATAACTAGAACGGCCTAGGGGAAAAGTACGCATACAGTTGTAATCGGGCGAGTTTCTACTTTCAGATGCAACAGAAATTTTGCGGATTGGTCAATCCGTTCGCGAGATATGGCAGTTTGGAGGTAAGAAACGCTTGAGAAACTCAAAATTTTCGCAGTTCTGATGCTCGAAACGAATAACTAGAACGGCCTAGGGGAAAAGTACGCATACCGTTGTAATCGGGCGAGTTGCTACTTTCAGATGCATCAGAAATTTTGCGGATTGGTCAATCCGTTCGCGAGATATGGCAGTTTGGAAGTAAGAAACGCTTGAGAAACTCAAAATTTTCGCAGTTCTGATGCTCGACAAGCATAACTAGAACGGTCTAGGGGAAAAGTACGCATACTGTTGTAATCGGGCGAGTTTCTACTTTCAGATGCAACAGAAATTTTGCGGATTGGTCAATCCGTTCGCGAGATATGGCAGTTTGTAGGTAAGAAACACTCGAGAAACTCAACATTTTCGCAGTTCTGATGCTCGAAACGAATAACTAGAACGGCCTAAGGGAAAAGTACGCATACGGTTGTAATCGGGCGAGTTTCTACTTTCAGATGCAACAGAAATTTTGCGGATTGGTCAATCCGTTCGCGAGATATGGCAGTTTGGAGGTAAGAAACGCTTGAGAAACTCAAAATTTTCGCAGTTCTGATGCTCGAAACGAATAACTAGAACGGCCTAGGGGAAAAGTACGCATACCGTTGTAATCGGGCGAGTTGCTACTTTCAGATGCATCAGAAATTTTGCGGATTGGTCAATCCGTTCGTGAGATATGGCAGTTTGGAAGTAAGAAACGCTTGAGAAACTCAAAATTTTCGCAGTTCTGATGCTCGAAACGATTAACTAGAACGGCCTAGGGGAAAAGTACGCATACCGTTGTAATCGGGCGAGTTGCTACTTTCAGATGCATCAGAAATTTTGCGGATTGGTCAATCCGTTCGTGAGATATGGCAGTTTGGAAGTAAGAAACGCTTGAGAAACTCAAAATTTTCGCAGTTCTGATGCTCCAAACGATTAACTAGAACGGCCTAGGGGAAAAGTACGCACACCGTTGTCATCGGGCGAGTTTCTACTTTCAGATGCAACAGAAATTTTGCGAATTGGTCAATCCGTTCGCGAGATATGGCAGTTTGGAGGTAAGAAACGCTTGAGAAACTCAAAATTTTCGCAGTTCTGATGCTCGAAACGAATAACTAGAACGGCCTAGGGGAAAAGTACGCATACCGTTGTAATCGGGCGAGTTGCTACTTTCAGATGCATCAGAAATTTTGCGGATTGGTCAATCCGTTCGCGAGATATGGCAGTTTGGAAGTAAGAAACGCTTGAGAAACTCAAAATTTTCGCAGTTCTGATGCTCGACAAGCATAACTAGAACGGTCTAGGGGAAAAGTACGCATACTGTTGTAATCGGGCGAGTTTCTACTTTCAGATGCAACAGAAATTTTGCGGATTGGTCAATCCGTTCGCGAGATATGGCAGTTTGTAGGTAAGAAACACTCGAGAAACTCAACATTTTCGCAGTTCTGATGCTCGAAACGAATAACTAGAACGGCCTAAGGGAAAAGTACGCATACGGTTGTAATCGGGCGAGTTTCTACTTTCAGATGCAACAGAAATTTTGCGGATTGGTCAATCCGTTCGCGAGATATGGCAGTTTGTAGGTAAGAAACGCTTGAGAAACTCAAAATTTTCGCAGTTCTGATGCTCGAAACGAATAACTAGAACGGCCTAGGGGAAAAGTACGCATACCGTTGTAATCGGGCGAGTTGCTACTTTCAGATGCATCAGAAATTTTGCGGATTGGTCAATCCGTTCGTGAGATATGGCAGTTTGGAAGTAAGAAACGCTTGAGAAACTCAAAATTTTCGCAGTTCTGATGCTCGAAACGATTAACTAGAACGGCCTAGGGGAAAAGTACGCATACCGTTGTAATCGGGCGAGTTGCTACTTTCAGATGCATCAGAAATTTTGCGGATTGGTCAATCCGTTCGTGAGATATGGCAGTTTGGAAGTAAGAAACGCTTGAGAAACTCAAAATTTTCGCAGTTCTGATGCTCCAAACGATTAACTAGAACGGCCTAGGGGAAAAGTACGCACACCGTTGTCATCGGGCGAGTTTCTACTTTCAGATGCAACAGAAATTTTGCGAATTGGTCAATCCGTTCGCGAGATATGGCAGTTTGGAAGTAAGAAACGCTTGAGAAACTCAAAATTTTCGCAGTTCTGATGCTCGAAACGAATAACTAGAACGGCCTAGGGGAAAAGTACGCACACCGTTGTAATCGGGCGAGCTTCTAATTTCAGATGCAACAGAAATTTTGCGGATTGGTTAATCCATTCGCGAGATATGGCAGTTTGGAGGTAAGAAACGCTTGAGAAGCTCAAAATTTTCGCAGTTCTGATGCTCGAAACGAATAACTTGAACGGCCTAGGGGAAAAGTACGCACACCGTTGTCATCGGGCGAGTTTCTACTTTCAGATGCAACAGAAATTTTGCGAATTGGTCAATCCGTTCGCGAGATATGGCAGTTTGGAAGTAAGAAACGCTTGAGAAACTCAAAATTTTCGCAGTTCTGATGCTCGAAACGAATAACTAGAACGGCCTAGGGGAAAAGTACGCACACCGTTGTAATCGGGCGAGCTTCTAATTTCAGATGCAACAGAAATTTTGCGGATTGGTTAATCCATTCGCGAGATATGGCAGTTTGGAGGTAAGAAACGCTTGAGAAGCTCAAAATTTTCGCAGTTCTGATGCTCGAAACGAATAACTAGAACGGCCTAGGGGAAAAGTACGCACACCGTTGTCATCGGGCGAGTTTCTACTTTCAGATGCAACAGAAATTTTGCGAATTGGTCAATCCGTTCGCGAGATATGGCAGTTTGGAAGTAAGAAACGCTTGAGAAACTCAACATTTTCGCAGTTCTGATGCTCGAAACGAATAACTAGAACGGCCTAGGGGAAAAGTACGCATGCCGTTGTAATCGGGCGAGTTTCTACATTCAGATGCAACAGAAATTTTGCGGATTGGTCAATCCGTTCGCGAGATATGGCAGTTTGGAGGTAAGAAACACTTGAGAAACTCAAAATCTTCGCAGTTCTGATGCTCGAAACGAATAACTAGAACGGCCTAGGAGAAAAGTACGCATACCGTTGTAATCGGGCGAGTTTCTACTGTCAGATGCAACAGAAATTTTGCGGATTAGTCAATCCGTTCGCGAGATATGGCAGTTTGGAGGAAAGAAACGCTTGAGAAACTCAAAATTTTCGAAGTTCTGATGCTCGACAAGCATAACTAGAACGGTCTAGGGGAAAAGTACGCATACCGTTGTAATCGGGCGAGTTTCTACTTTCAGATGCAACAGAAATTTTGCGGATTGGTCAATCCGTTCGCGAGATATGGCAGTTTGGAAGTAAGAAACGCTTGAGAAACTCAAAATTTTCGCAGTTCTGATGCTCGACAAGCATAACTAGAACGGTCTAGGGGAAAAGTACGCATACTGTTGTAATCGGGCGAGTTGCTACTTTCAGATGCATCAGAAATTTTGCGGATTGGTCAATCCGTTCGTGAGATATGGCAGTTTGGAAGTAAGAAACGCTTGAGAAACTCAAAATTTTCGCAGTTCTGATGCTCGAAACGATTAACCAGAACGGCCTAGGGGAAAAGTACGCATACCGTTGTAATCGGGCGAGTTGCTACTTTCAGATGCATCAGAAATTTTGCGGATTGGTCAATCCGTTCGCGAGATATGGCAGTTTGTAGGTAAGAAACACTCGAGAAACTCAACATTTTCGCAGTTCTGATGCTCGAAACGAATAACTAGAACGGCCTAGGGGAAAAGTACGCATACAGTTGTAATCGGGCGAGTTTCTACTTTCAGATGCAACAGAAATTTTGCGGATTGGTCAATCCGTTCGCGAGATATGGCAGTTTGGAAGTAAGAAACGCTTGAGAAACTCAAAATTTTCGCAGTTCTGATGCTCGACAAGCATAACTAGAACGGTCTAGGGGAAAAGAACGCATACTGTTGTAATCGGGCGAGTTTCTACTTTCAGATGCAACAGAAATTTTGCGGATTGGTCAATCCGTTCGCGAGATATGGCAGTTTGTAGGTAAGAAACACTCGAGAAACTCAACATTTTCGCAGTTCTGATGCTCGAAACGAATAACTAGAACGGCCTAAGGGAAAAGTACGCATACGGTTGTAATCGGGCGAGTTTCTACTTTCAGATGCAACAGAAATTTTGCGGATTGGTCAATCCGTTCGCGAGATATGGCAGTTTGGAGGTAAGAAACGCTTGAGAAACTCAAAATTTTCGCAGTTCTGATGCTCGAAACGAATAACTAGAACGGCCTAGGGGAAAAGTACGCATACCGTTGTAATCGGGCGAGTTGCTACTTCAGATGCATCAGAAATTTTGCGGATTGGTCAATCCGTTCGTGAGATATGGCAGTTTGGAAGTAAGAAACGCTTGAGAAACTCAAAATTTTCGCAGTTCTGATGCTCGAAACGATTAACTAGAACGGCCTAGGGGAAAAGTACGCATACCGTTGTAATCGGGCGAGTTGCTACTTTCAGATGCATCAGAAATTTTGCGGATTGGTCAATCCGTTCGTGAGATATGGCAGTTTGGAAGTAAGAAACGCTTGAGAAACTCAAAATTTTCGCAGTTCTGATGCTCCAAACGATTAACTAGAACGGCCTAGGGGAAAAGTACGCACACCGTTGTCATGGGGCGAGTTTCTACTTTCAGATGCAACAGAAATTTTGCGAATTGGTCAATCCGTTCGCGAGATATGGCAGTTTGGAAGTAAGAAACGCTTGAGAAACTCAAAATTTTCGCAGTTCTGATGCTCGAAACGAATAACCAGAACGGCCTAGGGGAAAAGTACGCACACCGTTGTAATCGGGCGAGCTTCTAATTTCAGATGCAACAGAAATTTTGCGGATTGGTTAATCCATTCGCGAGATATGGCAGTTTGGAGGTAAGAAACGCTTGAGAAGCTCAAAATTTTCGCAGTTCTGATGCTCGAAACGAATAACTTGAACGGCCTAGGGGAAAAGTACGCACACCGTTGTCATCGGGCGAGTTTCTACTTTCAGATGCAACAGAAATTTTGCGAATTGGTCAATCCGTTCGCGAGATATGGCAGTTTGGAAGTAAGAAACGCTTGAGAAACTCAAAATTTTCGCAGTTCTGATGCTCGAAACGAATAACTAGAACGGCCTAGGGGAAAAGTACGCACACCGTTGTAATCGGGCGAGCTTCTAATTTCAGATGCAACAGAAATTTTGCGGATTGGTTAATCCATTCGCGAGATATGGCAGTTTGGAGGTAAGAAACGCTTGAGAAGCTCAAAATTTTCGCAGTTCTGATGCTCGAAACGAATAACTAGAACGGCCTAGGGGAAAAGTACGCATGCGGTTGTAATCGGGCGAGTTTCTACATTCAGATGCAACAGAAATTTTGCGGATTGGTCAATCCGTTCGCGAGATATGGCAGTTTGGAGGTAAGAAACACTTGAGAAACTCAAAATCTTCGCAGTTCTGATGCTCGAAACGAATAACTTGAACGGCCTAGGGGAAAAGTACGCACACCGTTGTCATCGGGCGAGTTTCTACTTTCAGATGCAACAGAAATTTTGCGAATTGGTCAATCCGTTCGCGAGATATGGCAGTTTGGAAGTAAGAAACGCTTGAGAAACTCAAAATTTTCGCAGTTCTGATGCTCCAAACGATTAACTAGAACGGCCTAGGGGAAAAGTACGCACACCGTTGTCATGGGGCGAGTTTCTACTTTCAGATGCAACAGAAATTTTGCGAATTGGTCAATCCGTTCGCGAGATATGGCAGTTTGGAAGTAAGAAACGCTTGAGAAACTCAAAATTTTCGCAGTTCTGATGCTCGAAACGAATAACTAGAACGGCCTAGGGGAAAAGTACGCACACCGTTGTAATCGGGCGAGCTTCTAATTTCAGATGCAACAGAAATTTTGCGGATTGGTTAATCCATTCGCGAGATATGGCAGTTTGGAGGTAAGAAACGCTTGAGAAGCTCAAAATTTTCGCAGTTCTGATGCTCGAAACGAATAACTTGAACGGCCTAGGGGAAAAGTACGCACACCGTTGTCATCGGGCGAGTTTCTACTTTCAGATGCAACAGAAATTTTGCGAATTGGTCAATCCGTTCGCGAGATATGGCAGTTTGGAAGTAAGAAACGCTTGAGAAACTCAAAATTTTCGCAGTTCTGATGCTCGAAACGAATAACTAGAACGGCCTAGGGGAAAAGTACGCACACCGTTGTAATCGGGCGAGCTTCTAATTTCAGATGCAACAGAAATTTTGCGGATTGGTTAATCCATTCGCGAGATATGGCAGTTTGGAGGTAAGAAACGCTTGAGAAGCTCAAAATTTTCGCAGTTCTGATGCTCGAAACGAATAACTAGAACGGCCTAGGGGAAAAGTACGCATGCGGTTGTAATCGGGCGAGTTTCTACATTCAGATGCAACAGAAATTTTGCGGATTGGTCAATCCGTTCGCGAGATATGGCAGTTTGGAGGTAAGAAACGCTTGAGAAACTCAAAATTTTCGCAGTTCTGATGCTCGAAACGAATAACTAGAACGGCCTAGGGGAAAAGTACGCATACCGTTGTAATCGGGCGAGTTGCTACTTCAGATGCATCAGAAATTTTGCGGATTGGTCAATCCGTTCGTGAGATATGGCAGTTTGGAAGTAAGAAACGCTTGAGAAACTCAAAATTTTCGCAGTTCTGATGCTCGAAACGATTAACTAGAACGGCCTAGGGGAAAAGTACGCATACCGTTGTAATCGGGCGAGTTGCTACTTTCAGATGCATCAGAAATTTTGCGGATTGGTCAATCCGTTCGTGAGATATGGCAGTTTGGAAGTAAGAAACGCTTGAGAAACTCAAAATTTTCGCAGTTCTGATGCTCCAAACGATTAACTAGAACGGCCTAGGGGAAAAGTACGCACACCGTTGTCATGGGGCGAGTTTCTACTTTCAGATGCAACAGAAATTTTGCGAATTGGTCAATCCGTTCGCGAGATATGGCAGTTTGGAAGTAAGAAACGCTTGAGAAACTCAAAATTTTCGCAGTTCTGATGCTCGAAACGAATAACCAGAACGGCCTAGGGGAAAAGTACGCACACCGTTGTAATCGGGCGAGCTTCTAATTTCAGATGCAACAGAAATTTTGCGGATTGGTTAATCCATTCGCGAGATATGGCAGTTTGGAGGTAAGAAACGCTTGAGAAGCTCAAAATTTTCGCAGTTCTGATGCTCGAAACGAATAACTTGAACGGCCTAGGGGAAAAGTACGCACACCGTTGTCATCGGGCGAGTTTCTACTTTCAGATGCAACAGAAATTTTGCGAATTGGTCAATCCGTTCGCGAGATATGGCAGTTTGGAAGTAAGAAACGCTTGAGAAACTCAAAATTTTCGCAGTTCTGATGCTCGAAACGAATAACTAGAACGGCCTAGGGGAAAAGTACGCACACCGTTGTAATCGGGCGAGCTTCTAATTTCAGATGCAACAGAAATTTTGCGGATTGGTTAATCCATTCGCGAGATATGGCAGTTTGGAGGTAAGAAACGCTTGAGAAGCTCAAAATTTTCGCAGTTCTGATGCTCGAAACGAATAACTAGAACGGCCTAGGGGAAAAGTACGCATGCGGTTGTAATCGGGCGAGTTTCTACATTCAGATGCAACAGAAATTTTGCGGATTGGTCAATCCGTTCGCGAGATATGGCAGTTTGGAGGTAAGAAACACTTGAGAAACTCAAAATCTTCGCAGTTCTGATGCTCGAAACGAATAACTTGAACGGCCTAGGGGAAAAGTACGCACACCGTTGTCATCGGGCGAGTTTCTACTTTCAGATGCAACAGAAATTTTGCGAATTGGTCAATCCGTTCGCGAGATATGGCAGTTTGGAAGTAAGAAACGCTTGAGAAACTCAAAATTTTCGCAGTTCTGATGCTCCAAACGATTAACTAGAACGGCCTAGGGGAAAAGTACGCACACCGTTGTCATGGGGCGAGTTTCTACTTTCAGATGCAACAGAAATTTTGCGAATTGGTCAATCCGTTCGCGAGATATGGCAGTTTGGAAGTAAGAAACGCTTGAGAAACTCAAAATTTTCGCAGTTCTGATGCTCGAAACGAATAACTAGAACGGCCTAGGGGAAAAGTACGCACACCGTTGTAATCGGGCGAGCTTCTAATTTCAGATGCAACAGAAATTTTGCGGATTGGTTAATCCATTCGCGAGATATGGCAGTTTGGAGGTAAGAAACGCTTGAGAAGCTCAAAATTTTCGCAGTTCTGATGCTCGAAACGAATAACTTGAACGGCCTAGGGGAAAAGTACGCACACCGTTGTCATCGGGCGAGTTTCTACTTTCAGATGCAACAGAAATTTTGCGAATTGGTCAATCCGTTCGCGAGATATGGCAGTTTGGAAGTAAGAAACGCTTGAGAAACTCAAAATTTTCGCAGTTCTGATGCTCGAAACGAATAACTAGAACGGCCTAGGGGAAAAGTACGCACACCGTTGTAATCGGGCGAGCTTCTAATTTCAGATGCAACAGAAATTTTGCGGATTGGTTAATCCATTCGCGAGATATGGCAGTTTGGAGGTAAGAAACGCTTGAGAAGCTCAAAATTTTCGCAGTTCTGATGCTCGAAACGAATAACTAGAACGGCCTAGGGGAAAAGTACGCATGCGGTTGTAATCGGGCGAGTTTCTACATTCAGATGCAACAGAAATTTTGCGGATTGGTCAATCCGTTCGCGAGATATGGCAGTTTGGAGGTAAGAAACACTTGAGAAACTCAAAATCTTCGCAGTTCTGATGCTCGAAACGAATAACTAGAACGGCCTAGGAGAAAACTACGCATACCGTTGTAATCGGGCGAGTTTCTACTGTCAGATGCAACAGAAATTTTGCGGATTAGTCAATCCGTTCGCGAGATATGGCAGTTTGGAGGAAAGAAACGCTTGAGAAACTCAAAATTTTCGAAGTTCTGATGCTCGACAAGCATAACTAGAACGGTCTAGGGGAAAAGTACGCATACCGTTGTAATCGGGCGAGTTTCTACTTTCAGATGCAACAGAAATTTTGCGGATTGGTCAATCCGTTCGCGAGATATGGCAGTTTCTAGGTAAGAAACGCTTGAGAAACTCAACATTTTCGCAGTTCTGATGCTCGAAACGAATAACTAGAACCGACTTGGGGAAACGTACGCATACCGTTGTAATCGGGCGACTTTCTACTTTCAGATGCAACAGAAATTTTGCGGATTGGTCAATCCGTTCGCGAGATATGGCAGTTTGTAGGTAAGAAACGCTTGAGAAACTCAACATTTTAGCAGTTCTGATGCTCGAAACGAATAACTAGAACGGCCTAGGGGAAAAGTACGCATACCGTTGTAATCGGGCGAGTTTCTACTTTCAGATGCAACATAAATTTTGCGAATTGGTCAATCCGTTCGCGAGATATGGCAGTTTGGAAGTAAGAAACGCTTGAGAAACTCAAAATTTTCGCAGTTCTGATGCTCGAAACGAATAACTAGAACGGCCTAGGGGAAAAGTACGCACACCGTTGTAATCGGGCGAGCTTCTAATTTCAGATGCAACAGAAATTTTGCGGATTGGTTAATCCATTCGCGAGATATGGCAGTTTGGAGGTAAGAAACGCTTGAGAAGCTCAAAATTTTCGCAGTTCTGATGCTCGAAACGAATAACTAGAACGGCCTAGGGGAAAAGTACGCATGCCGTTGTAATCGGGCGAGTTTCTACATTCAGATGCAACAGAAATTTTGCGGATTGGTCAATCCGTTCGCGAGATATGGCAGTTTGGAGGTAAGAAACACTTGAGAAACTCAAAATCTTCGCAGTTCTGATGCTCGAAACGAATAACTAGAACGGCCTAGGAGAAAAGTACGCATACCGTTGTAATCGGGCGAGTTTCTACTGTCAGATGCAACAGAAATTTTGCGGATTAGTCAATCCGTTCGCGAGATATGGCAGTTTGGAGGAAAGAAACGCTTGAGAAACTCAAAATTTTCGAAGTTCTGATGCTCGACAAGCATAACTAGAACGGTCTAGGGGAAAAGTACGCATACCGTTGTAATCGGGCGAGTTTCTACTTTCAGATGCAACAGAAATTTTGCGGATTGGTCAATCCGTTCGCGAGATATGGCAGTTTCTAGGTAAGAAACGCTTGAGAAACTCAACATTTTCGCAGTTCTGATGCTCGAAACGAATAACTAGAACCGACTTGGGGAAACGTACGCATACCGTTGTAATCGGGCGACTTTCTACTTTCAGATGCAACAGAAATTTTGCGGATTGGTCAATCCGTTCGCGAGATATGGCAGTTTGTAGGTAAGAAACGCTTGAGAAACTCAACATTTTTGCAGTTCTGATGCTCGAAACGAATAACTAGAACGGCCTAGGGGAAAAGTACGCATACCGTTGTAATCGGGCGAGTTTCTACTTTCAGATGCAACAGAAATTTTGCGGATTGGTCAATCCGTTCGCGAGATATGGCAGTTTGGAGGTAAGAAACGCTTGAGAAACTCAAAATTTTCGCAGTTCTGATGCTCGAAACGAATAACTACAACGGCCTAGGGGAAAAGTACGCATACCGTTGTAATCGGGCGAGTTTCTACTTTCAGATGCAACAGAAATTTTGCGGACTGGTCAATCCGTTCGCGAGATATGGCAGTTTGGAGGTAAGAAACGCTTGATAAACTCAAAATTTTCGCAGTTCTGATGCTCGACAAGCATAACTAGAACGGTCTAGGGGAAAAGTACGCATACCGTTGTAATCGGGCGAGTTTCTACTTTCAGATGCAACAGAAATTTTGCGGATTGGTCAATCCGTTCGCGAGATATGGCAGTTTGTAGGTAAGAAACGCTCGAGAAACTCAACATTTTCGCAGTTCTGATGCTCGAAACGAATAACTAGAACGGCCTAGGGGAAAAGTACGCATACGGTTGTAATCGGGCGAGTTTCTACTTTCAGATGCAACAGAAATTTTGCGGATTGGTCAATCCGTTCGCGAGATATGGCAGTTTGGAAGTAAGAAACGCTTGAGAAACTCAACATTTTCGCAGTTCTGATGCTCGAAACGAATAACTAGAACGGCCTAGGGGAAAAGTACGCATACCGTTGTAATCGGGCGAGTTTCCACTTTCAGATGCAACAGAAATTTTGCGGATTGGTCAATCCGTTCGCGAGATATGGCAGTTTGGAGGTAAGAAACGCTTGAGAAACTCAAAATTTTCGCAGTTCTGATGCTCGAAACGAATAACTAGAACGGCCTAGGGGAAAAGTACGCATACCGTTGTAATCGGGCGAGTTGCTACTTTCAGATGCATCAGAAATTTTGCGGATTAGTCAATCCGTTCGCGAGATATGGCAGTTTGGAGGTAAGAAACGCTTGAGAAACTCAAAATTTTCGCAGTTCTGATGCTCGACAAGCATAACTAGAACGGTCTAGGGGAAAAGTACGCATACTGTTGTAATCGGGCGAGTTTCTACTTTCAGATGCAACAGAAATTTTGCGGATTGGACAATCCGTTCGCGAGATATGGCAGTTTGTAGGTAAGAAACACTCGAGAAACTCAACATTTTCGCAGTTCTGATGCTCGAAACGAATAACTAGAACGGCCTAAGGGAAAAGTACGCATACGGTTGTAATCGGGCGAGTTTCTACTTTCAGATGCAACAGAAATTTTGCGGATTGGTCAATCCGTTCGCGAGATATGGCAGTTTGGAGGTAAGAAACGCTTGAGAAACTCAAAATTTTCGCAGTTCTGATGCTCGAAACGAATAACTAGAACGGCCTAGGGGAAAAGTACGCATACCGTTGTAATCGGGCGAGTTGCTACTTTCAGATAAATCAGAAATTTTGCGGATTGGTCAATCCGTTCGCGAGATATGGCAGTTTGGAAGTAAGAAACGCTTGAGAAACTCAAAATTTTCGCAGTTCTGATGCTCGACAAGCATAACTAGAACGGTCTAGGGGAAAAGTACGCATACTGTTGTAATCGGGCGAGTTTCTACTTTCAGATGCAACAGAAATTTTGCGGATTGGACAATCCGTTCGCGAGATATGGCAGTTTGTAGGTAAGAAACACTCGAGAAACTCAACATTTTCGCAGTTCTGATGCTCGAAACGAATAACTAGACCGGCCTAAGGGAAAAGTACGCATACGGTTGTAATCGGGCGAGTTTCTACTTGCAGATGCAACAGAAATTTTGCGGATTGGTCAATCCGTTCGCGAGATATGGCAGTTTGGAGGTAAGAAACGCTTGAGAAACTCAAAATTTTCGCAGTTCTGATGCTCGAAACGAATAACTAGAACGGCCTAGGGGAAAAGTACGCATACCGTTGTAATCGGGCGAGTTTCTACTTTCAGATGCAACAGAAATTTTGCGGACTGGTCAATCCGTTCGCGAGATATGGCAGTTTGGAGGTAAGAAACGCTTGATAAACTCAAAATTTTCGCAGTTCTGATGCTCGACAAGCATAACTAGAACGGTCTAGGGGAAAAGTACGCATACCGTTGTAATCGGGCGAGTTTCTACTTTCAGATGCAACAGAAATTTTGCGGATTGGTCAATCCGTTCGCGAGATATGGCAGTTTGTAGGTAAGAAACGCTCGAGAAACTCAACATTTTCGCAGTTCTGATGCTCGAAACGAATAACTAGAACGGCCTAGGGGAAAAGTACGCATACGGTTGTAATCGGGCGAGTTTCTACTTTCAGATGCAACAGAAATTTTGCGGATTGGTCAATCCGTTCGCGAGATATGGCAGTTTGGAAGTAAGAAACGCTTGAGAAACTCAAAATTTTCGCAGTTCTGATGCTCGAAACGAATAACTAGAACGGCCTAGGGGAAAAGTACGCATACGGTTGTAATCGGGCGAGTTTCTACTTTCAGATGCAACAGAAATTTTGCGGATTGGTCAATCCGTTCGCGAGATATGGCAGTTTGGAAGTAAGAAACGCTTGAGAAACTCAAAATTTTCGCAGTTCTGATGCTCGAAACGAATAACTAGAACGGCCTAGGGGAAAAGTACGCATACCGTTGTAATCGGGCGAGTTTCTACTTTCAGATGCAACAGAAATTTTGCGGATTGGTCAATCCGTTCGCGAGATATGGCAGTTTGGAGGTAAGAAACGCTTGAGAAACTCAAAATTTTCGCAGTTCTGATGCTCGAAACGAATAACTAGAACGGCCTAGGGGAAAAGTACGCATACCGTTGTAATTGGGCGAGTTGCTGCTTTCAGATGCATCAGAAATTTTGCGGATTAGTCAATCCGTTCGCGAGATATGGCAGTTTGGAGGTAAGAAACGCTTGAGAAACTCAAAATTTTCGCAGTTCTGATGCTCGACAAGCATAACTAGAACGGTCTAGGGGAAAAGTACGCATACTGTTGTAATCGGGCGAGTTTCTACTTTCAGATGCAACAGAAATTTTGCGGATTGGACAATCCGTTCGCGAGATATGGCAGTTTGTAGGTAAGAAACACTCGAGAAACTCAATATTTTCGCAGTTCTGATGCTCGAAACGAATAACTAGAACGGCCTAAGGGAAAAGTACGCATACGGTTGTAATCGGGCGAGTTTCTACTTTCAGATGCAACAGAAATTTTGCGGATTGGTCAATCCGTTCGCGAGATATGGCAGTTTGGAGGTAAGAAACGCTTGAGAAACTCAAAATTTTCGCAGTTCTGATGCTCGAAACGAATAACTAGAACGGCCTAGGGGAAAAGTACGCATACCGTTGTAATCGGGCGAGTTGCTACTTTCAGATGCATCAGAAATTTTGCGGATTGGTCAATCCGTTCGCGAGATATGGCAGTTTGGAAGTAAGAAACGCTTGAGAAACTCAAAATTTTCGCAGTTCTGATGCTCGACAAGCATAACTAGAACGGTCTAGGGGAAAAGTACGCATACTGTTGTAATCGGGCGAGTTTCTACTTTCAGATGCAACAGAAATTTTGCGGATTGGACAATCCGTTCGCGAGATATGGCAGTTTGTAGGTAAGAAACACTCGAGAAACTCAACATTTTCGCAGTTCTGATGCTCGAAACGAATAACTAGAACGGCCTAAGGGAAAAGTACGCATACGGTTGTAATCGGGCGAGTTTCTACTTTCAGATGCAACAGAAATTTTGCGGATTGGTCAATCCGTTCGCGAGATATGGCAGTTTGGAGGTAAGAAACGCTTGAGAAACTCAAAATTTTCGCAGTTCTGATGCTCGAAACGAATAACTAGAACGGCCTAGGGGAAAAGTACGCATACCGTTGTAATCGGGCGAGTTGCTACTTTCAGATGCATCAGAAATTTTGCGGATTGGTCAATCCGTTCGTGAGATATGGCAGTTTGGAAGTAAGAAACGCTTGAGAAACTCAAAATTTTCGCAGTTCTGATGCTCGAAACGAATAACTAGAACGGCCTAGGGGAAAAGTACGCATACCGTTGTAATCGGGCGAGTTGCTACTTTCAGATGCATCAGAAATTTTGCGGATTGGTCAATCCGTTCGTGAGATATGGCAGTTTGGAAGTAAGAAACGCTTGAGAAACTCAAAATTTTCGCAGTTCTGATGCTCGAAACGATTAACTAGAACGGCCTAGGGGAAAAGTACGCATACCGTTGTAATCGGGCGAGTTGCTACTTTCAGATGCATCAGAAATTTTGCGGATTGGTCAATCCGTTCGCGAGATATGGCAGTTTGTAGGTAAGAAACACTCGAGAAACTCAACATTTTCGCAGTTCTGATGCTCGAAACGAATAACTAGAACGGCCTAGGGGAAAAGTACGCATACAGTTGTAATCGGGCGAGTTTCTACTTTCAGATGCAACAGAAATTTTGCGGATTGGTCAATCCGTTCGCGAGATATGGCAGTTTGGAGGTAAGAAACGCTTGAGAAGCTCAAAATTTTCGCAGTTCTGATGCTCGAAACGAATAACTAGAACGGCCTAGGGGAAAAGTACGCACACCGTTGTCATCGGGCGAGTTTCTACTTTCAGATGCAACAGAAATTTTGCGAATTGGTCAATCCGTTCGCGAGATATGGCAGTTTGGAAGTAAGAAACGCTTGAGAAACTCAAAATTTTCGCAGTTCTGATGCTCGAAACGAATAACTATAACGGCCTAGGGGAAAAGTACGCACACCGTTGTAATCGGGCGAGTTTCTACTTTCAGATGCAACAGAAATTTTGCGGATTGGTCAATCCGTTCGCGAGATATGGCAGTTTGGAGGTAAGAAACGCTTCAGAAACTCAAAATTTTCGCAGTTCTGATGCTCGAAACGAATAACTAGAACGGCCTAGGGGAAAAGTACGCATACGGTTGTAATCGGGCGAGTTTCTACTTTCAGATGCAACAGAAATTTTGCGGATTGGTCAATCCGTTCGCGAGATATGGCAGTTTGGAGGTAAGAAACGCTTGAGAAACTCAAAATTTTCGCAGTTCTGATGCTCGAAACGAATAACTAGAACGGCCTAGGGGAAAAGTACGCATACCGTTGTAATCGGGCGAGTTTCTACTTTCAGATGCAACAGAAATTTTGCGGACTGGTCAATCCGTTCGCGAGATATGGCAGTTTGGAGGTAAGAAACGCTTGATAAACTCAAAATTTTCGCAGTTCTGATGCTCGACAAGCATAACTAGAACGGTCTAGGGGAAAAGTACGCATACCGTTGTAATCGGGCGAGTTTCTACTTTCAGATGCAACAGAAATTTTGCGGATTGGTCAATCCGTTCGCGAGATATGGCAGTTTGTAGGTAAGAAACGCTCGAGAAACTCAACATTTTCGCAGTTCTGATGCTCGAAACGAATAACTAGAACGGCCTAGGGGAAAAGTACGCATACGGTTGTAATCGGGCGAGTTTCTACTTTCAGATGCAACAGAAATTTTGCGGATTGGTCAATCCGTTCGCGAGATATGGCAGTTTGGAAGTAAGAAACGCTTGAGAAACTCAAAATTTTCGCAGTTCTGATGCTCGAAACGAATAACTAGAACGGCCTAGGGGAAAAGTACGCATACGGTTGTAATCGGGCGAGTTTCTACTTTCAGATGCAACAGAAATTTTGCGGATTGGTCAATCCGTTCGCGAGATATGGCAGTTTGGAAGTAAGAAACGCTTGAGAAACTCAAAATTTTCGCAGTTCTGATGCTCGAAACGAATAACTAGAACGGCCTAGGGGAAAAGTACGCATACCGTTGTAATCGGGCGAGTTTCTACTTTCAGATGCAACAGAAATTTTGCGGATTGGTCAATCCGTTCGCGAGATATGGCAGTTTGGAGGTAAGAAACGCTTGAGAAACTCAAAATTTTCGCAGTTCTGATGCTCGAAACGAATAACTAGAACGGCCTAGGGGAAAAGTACGCATACCGTTGTAATCGGGCGAGTTGCTGCTTTCAGATGCATCAGAAATTTTGCGGATTAGTCAATCCGTTCGCGAGATATGGCAGTTTGGAGGTAAGAAACGCTTGAGAAACTCAAAATTTTCGCAGTTCTGATGCTCGACAAGCATAACTAGAACGGTCTAGGGGAAAAGTACGCATACTGTTGTAATCGGGCGAGTTTCTACTTTCAGATGCAACAGAAATTTTGCGGATTGGACAATCCGTTCGCGAGATATGGCAGTTTGTAGGTAAGAAACACTCGAGAAACTCAATATTTTCGCAGTTCTGATGCTCGAAACGAATAACTAGAACGGCCTAAGGGAAAAGTACGCATACGGTTGTAATCGGGCGAGTTTCTACTTTCAGATGCAACAGAAATTTTGCGGATTGGTCAATCCGTTCGCGAGATATGGCAGTTTGGAGGTAAGAAACGCTTGAGAAACTCAAAATTTTCGCAGTTCTGATGCTCGAAACGAATAACTAGAACGGCCTAGGGGAAAAGTACGCATACCGTTGTAATCGGGCGAGTTGCTACTTTCAGATGCATCAGAAATTTTGCGGATTGGTCAATCCGTTCGCGAGATATGGCAGTTTGGAAGTAAGAAACGCTTGAGAAACTCAAAATTTTCGCAGTTCTGATGCTCGACAAGCATAACTAGAACGGTCTAGGGGAAAAGTACGCATACTGTTGTAATCGGGCGAGTTTCTACTTTCAGATGCAACAGAAATTTTGCGGATTGGACAATCCGTTCGCGAGATATGGCAGTTTGTAGGTAAGAAACACTCGAGAAACTCAACATTTTCGCAGTTCTGATGCTCGAAACGAATAACTAGAACGGCCTAAGGGAAAAGTACGCATACGGTTGTAATCGGGCGAGTTTCTACTTTCAGATGCAACAGAAATTTTGCGGATTGGTCAATCCGTTCGCGAGATATGGCAGTTTGGAGGTAAGAAACGCTTGAGAAACTCAAAATTTTCGCAGTTCTGATGCTCGAAACGAATAACTAGAACGGCCTAGGGGAAAAGTACGCATACCGTTGTAATCGGGCGAGTTGCTACTTTCAGATGCATCAGAAATTTTGCGGATTGGTCAATCCGTTCGTGAGATATGGCAGTTTGGAAGTAAGAAACGCTTGAGAAACTCAAAATTTTCGCAGTTCTGATGCTCGAAACGAATAACTAGAACGGCCTAGGGGAAAAGTACGCATACCGTTGTAATCGGGCGAGTTGCTACTTTCAGATGCATCAGAAATTTTGCGGATTGGTCAATCCGTTCGTGAGATATGGCAGTTTGGAAGTAAGAAACGCTTGAGAAACTCAAAATTTTCGCAGTTCTGATGCTCGAAACGATTAACTAGAACGGCCTAGGGGAAAAGTACGCATACCGTTGTAATCGGGCGAGTTGCTACTTTCAGATGCATCAGAAATTTTGCGGATTGGTCAATCCGTTCGCGAGATATGGCAGTTTGTAGGTAAGAAACACTCGAGAAACTCAACATTTTCGCAGTTCTGATGCTCGAAACGAATAACTAGAACGGCCTAGGGGAAAAGTACGCATACAGTTGTAATCGGGCGAGTTTCTACTTTCAGATGCAACAGAAATTTTGCGGATTGGTCAATCCGTTCGCGAGATATGGCAGTTTGGAGGTAAGAAACGCTTGAGAAGCTCAAAATTTTCGCAGTTCTGATGCTCGAAACGAATAACTAGAACGGCCTAGGGGAAAAGTACGCATACCGTTGTAATCGGGCGAGTTTCTACTTTCAGATGCAACAGAAATTTTGCGGATTGGTCAATCCGTTCGCGAGATATGGCAGTTTGGAGGTAAGAAACGCTTGAGAAACTCAACATTTTCGCAGTTCTGATGCTCGAAACGAATAACTAGAACGGCCTAGGAGAAAAGTACGCATACCGTTGTAATCGGGCGAGTTTCTACTGTCAGATGCAACAGAAATTTTGCGGATTAGTCAATCCGTTCGCGAGATATGGC
Source organism: Ptiloglossa arizonensis (assembly GCF_051014685.1). Lineage (NCBI taxonomy): Eukaryota > Metazoa > Arthropoda > Insecta > Hymenoptera > Colletidae > Ptiloglossa > Ptiloglossa arizonensis. The sequence goes on from NW_027479402.1 coordinate 123,466, forward strand.
AGTTTGGAGGAAAGAAACGCTTGAGAAACTCAAAATTTTCGAAGTTCTGATGCTCGACAAGCATAACTAGAACGGTCTAGGGGAAAAGTACGCATACCGTTGTAATCGGGCGAGTTTCTACTTTCAGATGCAACAGAAATTTTGCGGATTGGTCAATCCGTTCGCGAGATATGGCAGTTTCTAGGTAAGAAACGCTTGAGAAACTCAACATTTTCGCAGTTCTGATGCTCGAAACGAATAACTAGAACCGACTTGGGGAAACGTACGCATACCGTTGTAATCGGGCGACTTTCTACTTTCAGATGCAACAGAAATTTTGCGGATTGGTCAATCCGTTCGCGAGATATGGCAGTTTGTAGGTAAGAAACGCTTGAGAAACTCAACATTTTTGCAGTTCTGATGCTCGAAACGAATAACTAGAACGGCCTAGGGGAAAAGTACGCATACCGTTGTAATCGGGCGAGTTTCTACTTTCAGATGCAACAGAAATTTTGCGGATTGGTCAATCCGTTCGCGAGATATGGCAGTTTGGAGGTAAGAAACGCTTGAGAAACTCAAAATTTTCGCAGTTCTGATGCTCGAAACGAATAACTACAACGGCCTAGGGGAAAAGTACGCATACCGTTGTAATCGGGCGAGTTTCTACTTTCAGATGCAACAGAAATTTTGCGGACTGGTCAATACGTTCGCGAGATATGGCAGTTTGGAGGTAAGAAACGCTTGATAAACTCAAAATTTTCGCAGTTCTGATGCTCGACAAGCATAACTAGAACGGTCTAGGGGAAAAGTACGCATACCGTTGTAATCGGGCGAGTTTCTACTTTCAGATGCAACAGAAATTTTGCGGATTGTTCAATCCGTTCGCGAGATATGGCAGTTTGTAGGTAAGAAACGCTCGAGAAACTCAACATTTTCGCAGTTCTGATGCTCGAAACGAATAACTAGAACGGCCTAGGGGAAAAGTACGCATACGGTTGTAATCGGGCGAGTTTCTACTTTCAGATGCAACAGAAATTTTGCGGATTGGTCAATCCGTTCGCGAGATATGGCAGTTTGGAAGTAAGAAACGCTTGAGAAACTCAAAATTTTCGCAGTTCTGATGCTCGAAACGAATAACTAGAACGGCCTAGGGGAAAAGTACGGATACCGTTGTAATCGGGCGAGTTGCTACTTTCAGATGCATCAGAAATTTTGCGGATTGGTCAATCCGTTCGTGAGATATGGCAGTTTGGAAGTAAGAAACGCTTGAGAAACTCAAAATTTTCGCAGTTCTGATGCCCGAAACGAATAACTAGAACGGCCTAGGGGAAAAGTACGCACACCGTTGTAATCGTGCGAGCTTCTACTTTCAGATGCAACAGAAATTTTGCGGATTGGTCAATCCATTCGCGAGATATGGCAGTTTGGAGGTAAGAAACGCTTGAGAAACTCAAAATTTTCGCAGTTCTGATGCTCGAAACGAATAACTAGAACGGCCTAGGGGAAAAGTACGCATACCGTTGTAATCGGGCGAGTTGCTACTTTCAGATGCATCAGAAATTTTGCGGATTAGTCAATCCGTTCGCGAGATATGGCAGTTTGGAGGTAAGAAACGCTTGAGAAACTCAAAATTTTCGCAGTTCTGATGCTCGACAAGCATAACTAGAACGGTCTAGGGGAAAAGTACGCATACCGTTGTAATCGGGCGAGTTTCTACTTTCAGATGCAACAGAAATTTTGCGGACTGGTCAATCCGTTCGCGAGATATGGCAGTTGGGAGGTAAGAAACGCTTGATAAACTCAAAATTTTCGCAGTTCTGATGCTCGACAAGCATAACTAGAACGGTCTAGGGGAAAAGTACGCATACCGTTGTAATCGGGCGAGTTTCTACTTTCAGATGCAACAGAAATTTTGCGGATTGTTCAATCCGTTCGCGAGATATGGCAGTTTGTAGGTAAGAAACGCTCGAGAAACTCAACATTTTCGCAGTTCTGATGCTCGAAACGAATAACTAGAACGGCCTAGGGGAAAAGTACGCATACGGTTGTAATCGGGCGAGTTTCTACTTTCAGATGCAACAGAAATTTTGCGGATTGGTCAATCCGTTCGCGAGATATGGCAGTTTGGAAGTAAGAAACGCTTGAGAAACTCAAAATTTTCGCAGTTCTGATGCTCGAAACGAATAACTAGAACGGCCTAGGGGAAAAGTACGCATACCGTTGTAATCGGGCGAGTTGCTACTTTCAGATGCATCAGAAATTTTGCGGATTGGTCAATCCGTTCGTGAGATATGGCAGTTTGGAAGTAAGAAACGCTTGAGAAACTCAAAATTTTCGCAGTTCTGATGCCCGAAACGAATAACTAGGAGGGCCTAGGGGAAAAGTACGCACACCGTTGTAATCGTGCGAGCTTCTACTTTCAGATGCAACAGAAATTTTGCGGATTGGTCAATCCATTCGCGAGATATGGCAGTTTGGAGGTAAGAAACGCTTGAGAAACTCAAAATTTTCGCAGTTCTGATGCTCGAAACGAATAACTAGAACGGCCTAGGGGAAAAGTACGCATACCGTTGTAATCGGGCGAGTTGCTACTTTCAGATGCATCAGAAATTTTGCGGATTAGTCAATCCGTTCGCGAGATATGGCAGTTTGGAGGTAAGAAACGCTTGAGAAACTCAAAATTTTCGCAGTTCTGATGCTCGACAAGCATAACTAGAACGGTCTAGGGGAAAAGTACGCATACCGTTGTAATCGGGCGAGTTTCTACTTTCAGATGCAACAGAAATTTTGCGGATTGGTCAATCCGTTCGCGAGATATGGCAGTTTGGAAGTAAGAAACGCTTGAGAAACTCAAAATTTTCGCAGTACTGATGCTCGAAACGAATAACTAGAACGGCCTAGGGGAAAAGTACGCATACAGTTGTAATCGGGCGAGTTTCTACTTTCAGATGCAACAGAAATTTTGCGGATTGGTCAATCCGTTCGCGAGATATGGCAGTTTGGAGGTAAGAAACGCTTGAGAAACTCAAAATTTTCGCAGTTCTGATGCTCGAAACGAATAACTAGAACGGCCTAGGGGAAAAGTACGCATACCGTTGTAATCGGGCGAGTTGCTACTTTCAGATGCATCAGAAATTTTGCGGATTGGTCAATCCGTTCGCGAGATATGGCAGTTTGGAAGTAAGAAACGCTTGAGAAACTCAAAATTTTCGCAGTTCTGATGCTCGACAAACATAACTAGAACGGTCTAGGGGAAAAGTACGCATACTGTTGTAATCGGGCGAGTTTCTACTTTCAGATGCAACAGAAATTTTGCGGATTGGTCAATCCGTTCGCGAGATATGGCAGTTTGTAGGTAAGAAACACTCGAGAAACTCAACATTTTCGCAGTTCTGATGCTCGAAACGAATAACTAGAACGGCCTAAGGGAAAAGTACGCATACGGTTGTAATCGGGCGAGTTTCTACTTTCAGATGCAACAGAAATTTTGCGGATTGGTCAATCCGTTCGCGAGATATGGCAGTTTGGAGGTAAGAAACGCTTGAGAAACTCAAAGTTTTCGCAGTTCTGATGCTCGAAACGAATAACTAGAACGGCCTAGGGGAAAAGTACGCATACCGTTGTAATCGGGCGAGTTGCTACTTTCAGATGCATCAGAAATTTTGCGGATTGGTCAATCCGTTCGTGAGATATGGCAGTTTGGAAGTAAGAAACGCTTGAGAAACTCAAAATTTTCGCAGTTCTGATGCTCGAAACGATTAACTAGAACGGCCTAGGGGAAAAGTACGCACACCGTTGTCATCGGGCGAGTTTCTACTTTCAGATGCAACAGAAATTTTGCGAATTGGTCAATCCGTTCGCGAGATATGGCAGTTTGGAAGTAAGAAACGCTTGAGAAACTCAAAATTTTCGCAGTTCTGATGCTCGAAACGAATAACTAGAACGGCCTAGGGGAAAAGTACGCACACCGTTGTAATCGGGCGAGTTTCTACTTTCAGATGCAACAGAAATTTTGCGGATTGGTCAGTCCGTTCGCGAGATATGGCAGTTTGGAGGTAAGAAACGCTTCAGAAACTCAAAATTTTCGCAGTTCTGATGCTCGAAACGAATAACTAGAACGGCCTAGGGGAAAAGTACGCATGCCGTTGTAATCGGGCGAGTTTCTACTTTCAGATGCAACAGAAATTTTGCGGATTGGTCAATCCGTTCGCGAGATATGGCAGTTTGTAGGTAAGAAACGCTTGAGAAACTCAAAATTTTCGCAGTTCTGATGCTCGAAACGAATAACTACAACGGCCTAGGGAAAAAGTACGCATACCGTTGTAATCGGGCGAGTTTCTACTTTCAGATGCAACAGAAATTTTGCGGACTGGTCAATCCGTTCGCGAGATATGGCAGTTTGGAGGTAAGAAACGCTTGAGAAACTCAAAATTTTCGCAGTTCCGATGCTCGACAAGCATAACTAGAACCGCCTAGGGGAAAAGTACGCATACCGTTGTAATCGGGCGAGTTTCTACTTTCAGATGCAACAGAAATTTTTGCGGATTGGTCAATCCGTTCGCGAGATATGGCAGTTTGTAGGTAAGAAACGCTCGAGAAACTCAACATTTTCGCAGTTCTGATGCTCGAAACGAATAACTAGAACGGCCTAGGGGAAAAGTACGCATACGTTTGTAATCGGGCGAGTTTCTACTTTCAGATGCAACAGAAATTTTGCGGATTGGTCAATCCGTTCGCGAGATATGGCAGTTTGGAAGTAAGAAACGCTTGAGAAACTCAAAATTTTCGCAGTTCTGATGCTCGAAACGAATAACTAGAACGGCCTAGGGGAAAAGTACGCATACCGTTGTAATCGGGCGAGTTGCTACTTTCAGATGCATCAGAAATTTTGCGGATTGGTCAATCCGTTCGTGAGATATGGCAGCTTGGAAGTAAGAAACGCTTGAGAAACTCAAAATTTTCGCAGTTCTGATGCTCGAAACGAATAACTAGAACGGCCTAGGGGAAAAGTACGCACACCGTTGTAATCGTGCGAGATTCTACTTTCAGATGCAACAGAAATTTTGCGGATTGGTCAATCCATTCGCGAGATATGGCAGTTTGGAGGTAAGAAACGCTTGAGAAACTCAAAATTTTCGCAGTTCTGATGCTCGAAACGAATAACTAGAACGGCCTAGGGGAAAAGTACGCATACCGTTGTAATCGGGCGAGTTGCTACTTTCAGATGCATCAGAAATTTTGCGGATTAGTCAATCCGTTCGCGAGATATGGCAGTTTGGAGGTAAGAAACGCTTGAGAAACTCAAAATTTTCGCAGTTCTGATGCTCGACAAGCATAACTAGAACGGTCTAGGGGAAAAGTACGCATACCGTTGTAATCGGGCGAGTTTCTACTTTCAGATGCAACAGAAATTTTGCGGATTGGTCAATCCGTTCGCGAGATATGGCAGTTTGTAGGTAAGAAACGCTCGAGAAACTCAACATTTTCGCAGTACTGATGCTCGAAACGAATAACTAGAACGGCCTAGGGGAAAAGTACGCATACAGTTGTAATCGGGCGAGTTTCTACTTTCAGATGCAACAGAAATTTTGCGGATTGGTCAATCCGTTCGCGAGATATGGCAGTTTGGAGGTAAGAAACGCTTGAGAAACTCAAAATTTTCGCAGTTCTGATGCTCGAAATGAATAACTAGAACGGCCTAGGGGAAAAGTACGCATACCGTTGTAATCGGGCGAGTTGCTACTTTCAGATGCATCAGAAATTTTGCGGATTGGTCAATCCGTTCGTGAGATATGGCAGTTTGGAAGTAAGAAACGCTTGAGAAACTCAAAATTTTCGCAGTTCTGATGCTCGAAACGAATAACTAGAACGGCCTAGGGGAAAAGTACGCACACCGTTGTAATCGGGCGAGTTTCTACTTTCAGATGCAACAGAAATTTTGCGGATTGGTCAGTCCGTTCGCGAGATATGGCAGTTTGGAAGTAAGAAACGCTTGAGAAACTCAAAATTTTTGCAGTTCTGATGCTCGACAAACATAACTAGAACGGTCTAGGGGAAAAGTACGCATACTGTTGTAATCGGGCGAGTTTCTACTTTCAGATGCAACAGAAATTTTGCGGATTGGTCAATCCGTTCGCGAGATATGGCAGTTTGTAGGTAAGAAACACTCGAGAAACTCAACATTTTCGCAGTTCTGATGCTCGAAACGAATAACTAGAACGGCCTAAGGGAAAAGTACGCATACGGTTGTAATCGGGCGAGTTTCTACTTTCAGATGCAACAGAAATTTTGCGGATTGGTCAATCCGTTCGCGAGATATGGCAGTTTGGAGGTAAGAAACGCTTGAGAAACTCAATGTTTTCGCAGTTCTGATGCTCGAAACGAATAACTAGAACGGCCTAGGGGAAAAGTACGCATACCGTTGTAATCGGGCGAGTTGCTACTTTCAGATGCATCAGAAATTTTGCGGATTGGTCAATCCGTTCGTGAGATATGGCAGTTTGGAAGTAAGAAACGCTTGAGAAACTCAAAATTTTCGCAGTTCTGATGCTCGAAACGATTAACTAGAACGGCCTAGGGGAAAAGTACGCACACCGTTGTCATCGGGCGAGTTTCTACTTTCAGATGCAACAGAAATTTTGCGAATTGGTCAATCCGTTCGCGAGATATGGCAGTTTGTAGGTAAGAAACGCTCGAGAAACTCAACATTTTCGCAGTTCTGATGCTCGAAACGAATAACTAGAACGGCCTAGGGGAAAAGTACGCATACGTTTGTAATCGGGCGAGTTTCTACTTTCAGATGCAACAGAAATTTTGCGGATTGGTCAATCCGTTCGCGAGATATGGCAGTTTGGAAGTAAGAAACGCTTGAGAAACTCAAAATTTTCGCAGTTCTGATGCTCGAAACGAATAACTAGAACGGCCTAGGGGAAAAGTACGCATACCGTTGTAATCGGGCGAGTTGCTACTTTCAGATGCATCAGAAATTTTGCGGATTGGTCAATCCGTTCGTGAGATATGGCAGCTTGGAAGTAAGAAACGCTTGAGAAACTCAAAATTTTCGCAGTTCTGATGCTCGAAACGAATAACTAGAACGGCCTAGGGGAAAAGTACGCACACCGTTGTAATCGTGCGAGATTCTACTTTCAGATGCAACAGAAATTTTGCGGATTGGTCAATCCATTCACGAGATATGGCAGTTTGGAGGTAAGAAACGCTTGAGAAACTCAAAATTTTCGCAGTTCTGATGCTCGAAACGAATAACTAGAACGGCCTAGGGGAAAAGTACGCATACCGTTGTAATCGGGCGAGTTGCTACTTTCAGATGCATCAGAAATTTTGCGGATTAGTCAATCCGTTCGCGAGATATGGCAGTTTGGAGGTAAGAAACGCTTGAGAAACTCAAAATTTCGCAGTTCTGATGCTCGACAAGCATAACTAGAACGGTCTAGGGGAAAAGTACGCATACCGTTGTAATCGGGCGAGTTTCTACTTTCAGATGCAACAGAAATTTTGCGGATTGGTCAATCCGTTCGCGAGATATGGCAGTTTGTAGGTAAGAAACGCTCGAGAAACTCAACATTTTCGCAGTACTGATGCTCGAAACGAATAACTAGAACGGCCTAGGGGAAAAGTACGCATACAGTTGTAATCGGGCGAGTTTCTACTTTCAGATGCAACAGAAATTTTGCGGATTGGTCAATCCGTTCGCGAGATATGGCAGTTTGGAGGTAAGAAACGCTTGAGAAACTCAAAATTTTCGCAGTTCTGATGCTCGAAATGAATAACTAGAACGGCCTAGGGGAAAAGTACGCATACCGTTGTAATCGGGCGAGTTGCTACTTTCAGATGCATCAGAAATTTTGCGGATTGGTCAATCCGTTCGTGAGATATGGCAGTTTGGAAGTAAGAAACGCTTGAGAAACTCAAAATTTTCGCAGTTCTGATGCTCGAAACGAATAACTAGAACGGCCTAGGGGAAAAGTACGCACACCGTTGTAATCGGGCGAGTTTCTACTTTCAGATGCAACAGAAATTTTGCGGATTGGTCAGTCCGTTCGCGAGATATGGCAGTTTGGAAGTAAGAAACGCTTGAGAAACTCAAAATTTTTGCAGTTCTGATGCTCGACAAACATAACTAGAACGGTCTAGGGGAAAAGTACGCATACTGTTGTAATCGGGCGAGTTTCTACTTTCAGATGCAACAGAAATTTTGCGGATTGGTCAATCCGTTCGCGAGATATGGCAGTTTGTAGGTAAGAAACACTCGAGAAACTCAACATTTTCGCAGTTCTGATGCTCGAAACGAATAACTAGAACGGCCTAAGGGAAAAGTACGCATACGGTTGTAATCGGGCGAGTTTCTACTTTCAGATGCAACAGAAATTTTGCGGATTGGTCAATCCGTTCGCGAGATATGGCAGTTTGGAGGTAAGAAACGCTTGAGAAACTCAATGTTTTCGCAGTTCTGATGCTCGAAACGAATAACTAGAACGGCCTAGGGGAAAAGTACGCATACCGTTGTAATCGGGCGAGTTGCTACTTTCAGATGCATCAGAAATTTTGCGGATTGGTCAATCCGTTCGTGAGATATGGCAGTTTGGAAGTAAGAAACGCTTGAGAAACTCAAAATTTTCGCAGTTCTGATGCTCGAAACGATTAACTAGAACGGCCTAGGGGAAAAGTACGCACACCGTTGTCATCGGGCGAGTTTCTACTTTCAGATGCAACAGAAATTTTGCGAATTGGTCAATCCGTTCGCGAGATATGGCAGTTTGGAAGTAAGAAACGCTTGAGAAACTCAAAATTTTCGCAGTTCTGATGCTCGAAACGAATAACTAGAACGGCCTAGGGGAAAAGTACGCACACCGTTGTAATCGGGCGAGTTTCTACTTTCAGATGCAACAGAAATTTTGCGGATTGGTCAATCCGTTCGCGAGATATGGCAGTTTGTAGGTAAGAAACGCTTGAGAAACTCAAAATTTTCGCAGTTCTGATGCTCGAAACGAATAACTACAACGGCCTAGGGAAAAAGTACGCATACCGTTGTAATCGGGCGAGTTTCTACTTTCAGATGCAACAGAAATTTTGCGGACTGGTCAATCCGTTCGCGAGATATGGCAGTTTGGAGGTAAGAAACGCTTGAGAAACTCAAAATTTTCGCAGTTCCGATGCTCGACAAGCATAACTAGAACCGCCTAGGGGAAAAGTACGCATACCGTTGTAATCGGGCGAGTTTCTACTTTCAGATGCAACAGAAATTTTTGCGGATTGGTCAATCCGTTCGCGAGATATGGCAGTTTGTAGGTAAGAAACGCTCGAGAAACTCAACATTTTCGCAGTTCTGATGCTCGAAACGAATAACTAGAACGGCCTAGGGGAAAAGTACGCATACGTTTGTAATCGGGCGAGTTTCTACTTTCAGATGCAACAGAAATTTTGCGGATTGGTCAATCCGTTCGCGAGATATGGCAGTTTGGAAGTAAGAAACGCTTGAGAAACTCAAAATTTTCGCAGTTCTGATGCTCGAAACGAATAACTAGAACGGCCTAGGGGAAAAGTACGCATACCGTTGTAATCGGGCGAGTTGCTACTTTCAGATGCATCAGAAATTTTGCGGATTGGTCAATCCGTTCGTGAGATATGGCAGCTTG